>NC_135235.1:745407937-745707937 GCF_051348905.1 Ranitomeya variabilis | reverse complement strand
CTGCACCCCACACAGGCGACAGAGCTACAACTCGCCTGCGGAAGATGAGTATATGTTTATTTTTTATTTTTTTAACCTGTGTCATACGTGCCTGGGCAATATACTACATGGCTCTGTGCTGTATACTACGTCACTGGGCAATATACTACGTGGCTCTGTGCTGTATACTACGTCACTGGGCAATATACTACGTGGCTGTGCAATATACTACGTGGCTCTGTGCTGTATACTACGTCACTGGGCAATATACTACGTGGCTGGGCAATATACTACGTGGCTCTGTGCTGTATACTACGTCACTGGGCAATATACTACGTGGCTGTACAATATACTACATGGCTCTGTGCTGTATACTACGTCACTGGGCAATATACTACGTGGCTGTGCAATATACTACATGGCTCTGTGCTGTATACTACGTCACTGGGCAATATACTACGTGGCTCTGTGCTGTATACTACGTCACTGGGCAATATACTACGTGGCTGTACAATATACTACATGGCTCTGTGCTGTATACTACGTCACTGGGCAATATACTACGTGGCTGGGCAATATACTACGTGAACATACATATTCTAGAATACCCGATGCGTTAGAATCGGGCCACCATGTAGTGTGTGTGTGTGTAGAGATATATATATATATATATATATATATATATATATATATATATATATATATATATATATATATATATATATATATATATATATATATATATATATATATATATATATATATATATATATATATATATATATATATATATATATATATATATATATATATATATATATATATATATATATATTCAGAAAAAATGGTAATTCAATTGGCGGCTTTTCCTCTCTCCTTCACAAACCCGACAGGATATGAGACATGGTTTACATACAGTAAACCATCTCCTATCCCTTCTTTTATTACATATTCCACACTACTAATGTAAGAAGTGTATGTGTGTAAAATTTGGGGGCACTAGTTAAAATAAAGGGTTAAATTGCAGAAGAAATTGGCGTGAGCTCCCGCGCAATTTTCTCCGCCAGAGTGGTAAAGCCAGTGACTGAGGGCAGATATTAATAGCCTAGAGAGGGTCCATGGTTATTGGCCCCCCCCCCCCGGCTAAAAACATCTGCTTCCAGACACCCCAGAAAAGGCACATCTGTAAGATGCGCCTATTCTAGCACTTAGTCACTCTCTTCCCACTCCCGTAAAGCGGTGGGATATGGGCTAATGAAGGGTTAATGTCACCTTGCTATTGTAAGGTGACATTAAGCCAGGTTAATAATGGAGAGATGTCAATAAGACACCTATCCATTATTAATCCAATAGTACGAAATTAATAAAAGTTAATAAAACACACATTATTAAAAAGTATTTTAATGAAATAAAGACACATGGTGTTTTAATATTTTATTATACTCTTAATCCACCTGAAGACACTTGTCACCTGAAATAAAGTTAAAAAAAAACAAACAACAATATTCCATACCTTCCGTCTTGTCCCACGCTGTAAATCCATCTGAAGGGGTTAAATCATTTTACAGCCAGGAGCTCTGTACACCGCGCTGAATTGCTGGCTTTTCAAAGGACACCGGTGTGTAAAAATCGGACAGCAATACGGATGTCATACGGATGTTGCGATAAAAAAATCGCATGACAATCGCATGATTTTTCTGTTTTTTTCAGTCCGTAAATCGGACCGTTTTTTCTCTCGCAAGTGGAAAAGAGGCCTAAGTCGCCTCCTCTCATCTCCAGCTCACTGTGTTTAGCGTTCACTAGTTCCTGCTCTGACTCTGGGGGAAGGCCGCCGACATCTCTGTGCTGTAATTCTTCACCTGTCTTCCCGTCTGGGCCCTGGTGATCAAACACACAACTTCTTGTGCTGGCGCATAGAGATACATTCCTATATACCAGTGTATTCCTATGTACCTGCATTCTAGAGCTGAAATAGAAATCAGAGATTTTTTTTTTCCTATAAATAACAACAATTAGAATAATGATTTATTGCAGTTTTTTATCCACATGTCCAGTTACAGAATGTGGCAAAAATGCTGAAACGTTTCCTCATATTTCAGCGATTTGAAGATTGTTTTTTTCATGAATCATTGCATTTTGGTAGTGTTAAATTTAGATGAATACGTTTTGCTTTTATTATTATAAAAAAAAAAAAAATCAAGACGTTTTGACAAATTTTAAAGAATTAACAATTTTCAAACTTTGAATAATTATACTTTTAATTCATGTTGCCATATGGAGCGCCCGCCAGGGCTGTGGGGATACTCAGTAGTGGGTCGGTTCTTAAAGGGAGCAGTGACCCGGTCCGTGGCCCTGGGCGTCCAATAAAAGAGTGATGATGAAAAGGGGAATAAAGTTTATGGGAAAAAGTGAATTGTTCGTGACGCCACCTGTGGTATTTGGCAAATAGGAGATGCTAGCTGACGCTGCTTGAAGAGACCGCTGGGGCTGATGGTGATGCAGCAGTGTTGTTACAGCTCTCCACAGGTAGAGCTACACCCCAGGGCAGTGATGGTGTTAAAGGGTGATGATGGTGGTTGTAGTACAGGGCAAGTGACGCAGGAATAATATAGTGAACCTTATGTAAAAATGAAAAAGTTCTGGCTGCTACAACTATGAAGGAATGAACAAACAATAAATCCATAGGTCCCAACCATCCCGAATACAGCAGAACAGTCCCAGATTTGGGTCTATGTCCTGTCATCCCGGGCAGTCTGCTGAATGTCCCTGACTGCCATCATGCCTCCTTCAGACATCCTTTCCTGCCAGGGTAGGAAAAAATGGTAAATGGCTCTGGCTATGGGTGCAGTTAAGGGTAAGTCAAGAATTTTGCCGTGGCGGCTATACATAGTTTGTCCCTCTTTGTCTTTGGATTTCCAGCAGAAACCAATAGGCAGTGTATTGAATTGTATTATTCAATATCTCCTTACTCTATAATCATTTTTAACTTTTTTTGTGATCCCAACTGAAGAACGATACTTGATGTCTGTGTTACTCATGCAGGTGGTGCACATGGTTCGTGGGCCCACTGTGCCGGGCTTACGTAGGAGGGGTGTAGCAGGATACCGGGTATTTACTGGCGCTCCTAATGTTGGAGTCAGGATTGGCTGCAGGTAGCTCCAGGTACCACTCCTAGGCAGTCCACGGTACTGCAGCTGCTGACCCCAGGGATCAGGTACGCAGATACAGATAGGACTAGGGCTCCATTCAGACTACTAAATTCTGGATTCTCTATAGAACAGTTACTGATACAGACTAATTCAAAGACTGTTTGTAGCAGTCCGGACATACGGGGTACTCGGATATTCGCACATTCAGACACACAGGTCACGGATACTGATTCAGGAACAGGCCGTACACAGACCTGGGGACAATGTTCATGACTGGCCGCACAAGGACAAAGGACTTCAGATTCAGGACTGTCCGCACAATGACCAGGGACTACAGAGGCAGCACACTGGTCACATCACGGGACCTCACAACTTCACTAGGAGGCCACCTCACTCACTACTGATTCACTGTAGTAGTTGACACCACTCTACTGGGTATGGGGCCTTTTAAACAAGATGCCTCCCAGCTATTTGCTGGGATCCATCTTGCAGGTGTATTCTTAAACTAAATGCCTCCCAGCTTTTGCCTGGAGGCATTTTACTATGTGGGAAAGCTGCCCCCATAAGAACACGAGAGCACGCACTGGGATATGCTGTGGGAACACGCTGAGGACCACCCTGACGAAGGATTTGTGTTTTTTATATTATAATTGTACATAATCTTACCTTCTTTCCATTCAGGTTCCTGATAAATTTTATCTTTTACATTGACATCTACTACAAAATCTGCCTTGACCCATCAAGGATGGATATGGACAGAGACAAGATGGCGGAGAGGATATTACACCTCACCCTAGAGATCCTCTTCCGGCTTACTGGAGAGGTGAGAGGTTCTGATGTTAAATTACATTGTAATGCAGGTGTCTGGATGCAATGAGCAGGGAACACGAGGCGAAAACATCCAGGGGTTAATATAATGCTATTTATATACAGTAGTAACTTTTAAACAATTGGTGTTGGTAGCTCTGCAATTTTACAGTAGAGAGAATACAAAATGTTTCTTTCACTATTTTTACGTTGCTGCCCTTTTCACAAAGGTGGTGTGCCCAGTCTTGGGAGTCACCACGTGAGTTCTCACTCACCTGGGTGGTGTAGACTCCCCTCTGAGGCCTGCAACGCTGATCTCAGTGGTGTCTCTTGAGCATATCTGCCCTGCTCCCTTCCCTGGCGACAAATCTCCTCATGAATGGATGTGCAGAGCTTTTATAGTAGGGAAGTCTTTCCTGTGGGTCACCTGATCCAGTCCAGCACACGAAGTCACTCCCCTTGCAAACCTTCCAGCATACTTTTACATTTTCTGGCTGATGACCGGTTCATGCAACATTAAATGAACACCCAATTTCCTACATTATGGCTGGTCCGAACAATTGTTACCATCAACCTTTTGTGTCTCCCCTATTTTCTCATAGATTGTATTACTTTGGTTCCACTTGATTTCAGCTGGCCAGCAGATGGCAGTCCCTCCTCATCAATGTCACCTTCTGCAAGCGTTCTCCAGATATGTCATATCTTCCTGTTACATTCCTCCCCCCTTTTTTGCTCACCAGTCTTCGGGCAAGTGTAATTCTTTCTAATTTGAAGTTTCCCCACAAGTAGGCCGAGTTCGGTCAACAGTTGAACGCGCTCCTTGGTCTTCTGCTTTATGTGGAACCAGACATTTAGGGGGAATTCCAGCATTGGCCAGCTTAGTCCTGCTGAGCTCTTCCTGTAGAGGTGCGTCTGGGGTACTGGGAGACTCAACCACTGGAGGTGGTAAATTGAATCCAAGTTAGTCTACTCTCCCATTTGAGAGCGGCAATGGCATGTCCGGTGAAGTCATCGGCCATGCAAGCCATTCTTCCTCTAAGGGTACGTGTCCACCTTCCGGATGGCCGGCGGTTTGGTCGGAGCGGCAAACCCGCTCAGCGCAAAGCTCCGCCCCCTTCTGTGACGTGATGATGCCGGATGTGTTCATTGCACACATCCGTGATCATCGCATCCCACACATGGGGCCCTGTGTTATTCCTTGCAGCGGCACCGCAAGGTACTCGGACATACTGCGATCTAAAAAGACGTGCCGCATGTCCGGATTTGCAGGGCTGCCGGATGCGTGTTACCACGCATAGTGGAGACGGGATTTCATAAAATCCCCTTCACTATGCTGTAACATCTGGTCACTGCGTTTTTGATGCCGCAGCTCTGCACAGCGTCAAACACGCATCGTTTCCTGAACATGGAAACATACCCTAAGACTCCTCTTTGCGTGACCTCAGCCACTTCTGTTGGGATCCCCGCCTCGTTATGGTCTTCTGCTTCAGAAGAGTAGGGTTGCAACATATTCCTGTGCAGCATCCAACATGCCACAGCATCATCTCCCTCAGGAAAAACCTTGTAGACTGAGTTATTCGGGTGATTCTTCCTCACCACTCGGTAGGGTACCGCTTCCAACAATGATCCAGCTTGTTCCCAGGTCGTTTGCCCTGCACCAATACATGGTCCCCTGGCTGAAGTTGTCCTCCTGGCACTGGGGATCGACTTGAATATTCACCTTCCCAAAATTTTTGCTCAACCAGGTTCTGGATTTGTCATTTCCTTTGCTACAATACAGTTCAGCCATCACTCGCCCTTGGAAGAAGGCCTCTTAGTCGGAGTGAATTTGCTTCGGGCATCAATATATGTGAATGAAGTGCTGACAGATGACTATGGTGGCAGCTTTGACTGTCTGATCCAGAGTGGGAGTCACCACCACAAACTTGGTGAAGTGATCAGTCCTCACTAAGCAATACCTGTAGCCATTGTATGAAATTTCGATCATCAGGACCTCTAAAGGTGCAGAGGTTCAGATAGTGTGAATAGTAACTGTCTGTTCCGGGGCTTTGTTCAGCTCACATCGGCGACATTCATCATACTCCTTCGACCCTGTTGAGGCCAGTACACCAGTCATTGCAGCCACTGAAAGGTTTTCTCTATATTGAAATGGGCACACCTCTCATGAGCTCTCATGAGCTTCTTTAGCCAGCTGTGTTATCAGCGCTTCTGGAGCCAATACTTGCCAGGTAACATCGAATTCTCGAGGGAGTTGAATCCTTCAGCACAGCAGCCCATCTTTCAGCAAGAGCCTTTCCCACTGGCCCAAGATCTGCAGGGTACTTGGGGGTGAAGCAGCCCTAGCTTTCTGATCCGGCCTTTGCACCAGAGCGCCTAACTTCCTTAGCCTTGCCAGCTACGGATCAGACTGTTGCAGGTGTATCCACTTGTCCCTTAAATGGCCAAAAATTTGGATGTGTCTGGGCTTTTCTCTAGACTACTGAGCGGTTATTACAGCCGCGGTGAACTGCCTAAAATCCAGGATCCATCTCCCTCACGCTCTTCATCTATGTCTGTGTTTGCTCCGGCTTGGTGTGACTCGGGACAAGGCGTCTGCATGCATATTCTGAGACTTATAGGAGATCCTGTACTGGTATTTAGACATCCTTGTGACCCACCTCGGTTCTAGCGCTCCCAGCTTTGCATTTTGTAGGTGAGCCAGGTGGTTGTTGTCCGTCCACACGTGTATTTCTGACCCCGACAAATACTCAGCAAATTTCTCAGTCAGGGCCCATACCTGCGCCCGCAACTTCAGTTTGAACAAACTGTAAATGTCTAGGTACTTCTCTGTAACCAAATGGCATACGTGATCACAAACTCTCTTCCTTATTGTACCTGAGCCAGTAATGCTCCCAGTCCTTATAGGCTTCTATCAATGTACAGAAGGAAGGGCAGTGAGAAGTCAGAATAGCCCAAGATTGGGGCATCTGTCGATGCTATCTTCAATGCCTTAAATGCTTCCTCTTGTCATTGTTCCCATTGAATGGGTTGATGTTTGGCTCCCCCAGCCGTGCCCCGCAACAATTCGTTGAGTGGTACCGCAATCTTGGTAAAGTCCCTTATGAGCCTGCGATAGTATCCGGCTAGCACTAAGAACGCTCACAGTTCTACCAGGGCTGTAGGCGTGGGCCACTTCAGTACTGCAGCCACCTTCTCTGCTGTGCGGTAAACTCCCTCACTAGACATGGTGTATCTCAGGTATTCAATTTCTCGCTTTAATAGATGACACTTCCGGGGCTTTATTTTTAATCCGTGTCTTTGAAGCCGCTTCAGCCGGTGAAGATACTCTTCAAACTTGGCTTAGTAAATAATTATGTCATCCAGATAGATCAAAGTGGCTTCAAAGTTCACGTCTGCCAAGCATCTTTCCATCAACCGCTGAAAGGTTTCTGGAGCATTTGTCAGTCCGAAAGGCATCCGGTTGAACTCGAAAAGTTCAACATAAGGAGGACAAAGGCTGTTTTCTGACAGTCCTTCACAGACACTGGGACTTGCCAGTAGCCACTGCCTATATCAAGTGAAGAAAAATACTTGGCTTTTCCTAACGCAGATAGGGACTTCTCATTTCTGGGCAAGGGATTAGAGTCCCGTACAGTACACTCGTTCAGCCTCTGATAGTCCACGCAGAAACTCGCGCAGTGTACCATCTTTTATCCGAACTAACATCATGGGACCCCCCATGGACTCTGGCTCTTGTGGATTACGCCATTGCGCAGCATGTGGGCCAACAGTTCTTTCACCTCCTGGTAGATCTGAGGTGGGAACAGCCGACACCTCTCTCGAATGGGAGCAGTGGTTCCTGTAGGGATCTCATGAGGAATAGCATGGGCGTACCCAAAGTCATCTTCATACTGTGCAAACACCTCTCGATATCACTGTAATAACTGTTTCAAGCTGCCCAACTTACATGGAGGAAAACTTTGAGGTTGGCCTCCATCTGTTCCAAGAGGTGAAGTCCAGTCAGTGGTTAACTTCGGTTTTCCTGACTATCAAGTGGCACTGCTAAGGTCCATGTGTCTCTTCCCACAGGTGTCAGTCCTAGACCATCAGCTCTGGCATCAACTGTAGACTTGCTCCACTTATGTTTTTAAAGCGCACTGATACTCGTCCCTGTCGCACAGTGGCCAGGGTGCGGGCAACCAATAATCTAGAGATCTCTTCTTCTCCTTCTATAGGCTCAATATCGACATCTACACTTTCTATGGATACATGGGCCAGTACCAGCATAGTGAGCATAGTCTGTCCCACTGGCAGTGTCACTGTGGCTTCGGGCGGTATCAATACTTTGCAGAGATATTGGGAGGCAGCAGGTAACTTCTGAATTTCGCTTACTCACACTAGTTGCTGGAACACCTTACTTGCCGGGTCACTGGTAGCATGGGTCCAACTATTTTTAATGGGACCCTCACCTAAGAATTCTTTTAGTACATTCATTTCTAGGGTTACAATGGGTCCTTCGCCTCCGGACCCCATTGTCAACACTATTCCTTTTCGGCTCAGATCCTTAACGCACACCTGGACAGATATCCACGCTACTCCTGCTACTGGGATAGGCAGTTGATTAACTGCGACCAGTCGGATGCTGTGTTCTTTTCTGGAACAAGCCACTTCTGGAAATGCATTCTGGTCACCTGAGACCCTGTGTCCATCAAGAAGTGAATGCGTTGCCTATTGAATTCAGCCCAGGTAATGGGTCTCTCGGAGACAATATCCTCAGAATTCACTTTTCCACCCACTGAGGCTCGAAACCCCATGGTATATTCCACGGCCATGGGGTGCATTAGTTTAATGGGTGCCCCGTCTCCTCGTTTCTCAATTCGGACAGCTTCTTGAAATATTCCCCCTTCCACAGGAGATTCAACACTCTCGTGTTCTGCTGATGGGCTACATACGCGGCATGATGTGGTACGTAAAGAGCAACTTTCCCACTCTGACCTCCTCTCACATGAGCTCGGGTGATCAGCTAGAGGATTGGCAGCAAGGGTCTCCTTGATGCTGCACAGCTCACCTCGAATGTCCCAAATCTCTTGATGTTAAAACCCCCAAATATAACAGAAAACATGGAAAGTCTACTACTAAGGCAGATACAGTACATGCAGCTTCAACCCATAATGAGGTCCTTGTTATGGGGGACTTTAACTACCCGGGTATTAACTGGGAAACAGAGACCTGCGAAACCCATAAAGGCAACAGGTTTCTGCTAATAGGTTTTCTTGGTTATCTTTCACAATTGGTGCAGAATCCAACCAGAGGAGCTGCACTTAGACGTAATTCTATCTAATAGACCTGACAGAATAACAAATCTGCAGGTCGTTGGGCAACTAGGAAATGGCGACCATAATATTGTACAGTTTCACTTGTCTTTCGCTAGGGGGACTTGTCAAGGAGTCACAAAAACACTGAACTTTAGGAAGGCAAAGTTTGACCAGCTTAGAGATGCCCTTAAAGGGAACCTGTCACCCCGTTTTTTGAAGATGAGCTAAAAATAGCGTTAAATAGGGGCAGAGCTGGGCGTTACATTAGTGTCTTTGTGTGCCTTTATTACCTACCTATGCTGCCGAAATAACTTTGTAAAGTCGCCGTTTTCTGCTGTCACTCACGCTGGTCTGGTCCTATGGGCGTGGTGACAGCGCTGTTTCTCCCCCAGAATCCTGCTCATCATTACGTTGGTGGCGTAGTGGTGTGCGCATGTCCAAAGAGAATATCCACTGCCCAGGAGATGAAAAACAGTGCGATGTGCGCTATTCAGCCGTTTACCGGTGGGCGCGGCCATCTTTCCTGTGGCCGCGCGTGCGCAGATGGAGCGCTCTGCTGCCCGGGGCTTCAGGAAAATGGCCGCCGCGATCTCCATCTGCGCACGCGCGGAATCCCGCGGCCATTTTCCTGAAGCCCCGGGCAGCAGAGCGCTCCATCTGCGCACGCGCGGCCACAGGAAAGATGGCCGCGCCCACCGGTAAACGGCTGAATAGCGCACATCGCGCTGTTTTTCATCTCCTGGGCAGTGGATATTCTCTTTGGACATGCGCACACCACTACGCCATCAACGTAATGATGAGCAGGATTCTGGGGGAGAAACAGCGCTGTCACCACACCCATAGGACCAGACCAGCGTGAGTGACAGCAGAAAACGGCGACTTTACAAAGGTATTTCGGCAGCATAGGTGGGTAATAAAGGCACACAAAGACACTAATGTAACGCCCAGCTCTGCCCCTACTTAACGCTATTTTTAGCTCATCTTCAAAAAACGGTGTGACAGGTTCCCTTTTAATCTGGTTGGGTCTGGGGGACAATGTGTGTAAATGGGTTTCTGGCTTAGTGATAGAAAGCAGAGAGTGGTTATTATTATTATAGCGCCATTTATTCCATGGTGCTTTACATGTGAGGTGTATACATAATAAATCAAGTACAGTACAATACAAGTCACAATGGTACAGTAGGAGAGAGGATCCTGCCCGCGAGGGCTCACGATCTACAATAGGCGAGGGTAGAGCTGGTCGTGCAGTGGTTTGGTTGAGCGGTGGTTACTGCAGGTTGTAGGCTTGTCGGAAGAGGTAGGTCTTCAGGTTCTTTTTGAAGGTTTCGATGGTAGGCGAGCGTCTAATATGTTGTGGTAGAGAGTTCCAGAGTAGGGGGGATGCCAGGGAGAAATCTTGTATGCGATTATGAGAAGAGGGGAGTAGAGATGGAGATCTTGTGAGGATTGGAGGTTGCGTGCAGGTAAGTACCAAGAGACAAGGTCACAGATGTATGGTGGAGACAGGTTGTGGATGTCATGGTATGTCATGGTTAGGGTTTTGAACTGGAGTCTTTGGGTAATGGGGAGCCAGTGCAGGGATTGACAGAGGGGAGAGGCCTGGGAATAGCGGGGGACTGGTGGATTAGTCAGGCAGCAGAGTTTAGAATAAATTGGAGGGGTGCGAGAGTGTTCGAGGGGAGGCCACAGAGCAGGAGGTTGCAGTAGTCAAGGCGGGAGATGATGAGGGCATGGACTAGGGTTTTTGCAGATTCTTGGTTGAGGAATGTACGGATCCGTTAAATATTTTTGAGTTGAAGTGGAAAGGGCT
Organism: Ranitomeya variabilis; assembly: GCF_051348905.1. Lineage (NCBI taxonomy): Eukaryota > Metazoa > Chordata > Amphibia > Anura > Dendrobatidae > Ranitomeya > Ranitomeya variabilis. Next base: position 745,696,898 of record NC_135235.1, on the reverse strand, counting down.
TGTATGTGTGATTTGAAGGAGAGATCAGTGTCAAGGATAACCCTGAGGCAGTGAGCTTCTTGGACTGGGGAGAGTGGGCAGCCGTTTACCTTAATGGATAGGTCCTTTGGGGGGATTGAGTGAGATTGGGGAAAGATGATGAGTTCTATTTTATCCATATTAAGTTTTAGAAATCTAGCGGAGAAGAAGGATGAAATAGCGGACTGACATTGTGGGATTCTGGTTAGTAGGGTGGTCATATCTGGTCCAGAGATGTAGCTCTGTGTGTCATCAGCATAGAGGTGATGATGAAAGCCGTGAGATTCTATGAGCTGTCCCAGGCCAAAGGAGTAGATGGAGAAGAGCAGGGGCCCTAGGACTGAACCTTGCGGAACTCCAACAGAAAGGGGGCGTGGTGAGGAGGTGGTGTGTGAGTGGGAGATGCTGAATATCCGGCCTGTTAGGTATGATGTGATCCAAGATAGGGCCAAGTCTGTGATGCCAAGAAATGAGGGTCTGTAGTAATAGGGAATGGTCCACTGTGTCAAAGGCAGAGGACAGGTCCAGGAGGAGGACAGAGTAGTGTCGCTTGGCCTTGGCGGTTAATAGGTCATTGGTGACCTTAGTTAGGGCAGTTTTAGTGGAGTGTTGTTGCCGGAAGACAGATTGTAAGCAGTCGAAGAGGGAGCAAGATGAGAGGTGGGTGGACAGTTCAAGATGGAAGTGTTTTCCAGTAGATTTGAGGCATAGGGGAGAAGTGATATGGGGCGATAGCTATATGCAGAGGATGGGTTAAGGGAGGGCTTTTTGAGGATAGGTATAATTGAGGCATGTTTAAAGCTTGAGGGGAAAACGCCATTACACACTGAACGGGAAACCACTGGGTAAATCTGACATGGAGAAGGACTTGGGGATCCTAGTCAATAAACTTACCTGGAGCAGACAGTGCCAGGCAGCTGCTGCCAAGGCAAACAGGATCATGGGGTGCATTAAGAGGTCTGGATACACATGATGAGAACATTATACTGCCTGTGTACAAATCCCTGGTTAGGCTACGTTCACATTTGCGTTGTGCGCCGCAGCGTCGGCGCCGCAGCGCACAACGCAAACAAAAACGCAGCAAAACGCATGCACAACGCTGCGTTTTGCGCCGCATGCGTCCGTTTTTTAATTGATTTTGGATGCAGCAAAAATGCAACTTGCTGCGTCCTCTGCGCCCGGACGCGGGCGACGCATGCGGCGCAAAACGCAAGTGCGACGCATGTCCATGCGCCCCCATGTTAAATATAGGGGCGCATGACGCATGCGGCGCCGCTGCGGCGCCCGCCGCTAATGTGAACGTAGCCTTAGACAGCACATGGAGTACTGTGTACAGTTTTTAGCACCAGTGCTCAGGAAGGATATAATGGAACTAGAGTGAGTACAAAGGAGGACAACAAAATTAATAAAGGGGATAGGTGAACTACAATACCCAGAGAGATTGGCAAAATTAGGTTTATTTAGTCTAGAAAAAAGACGACTGAGGGGCGATCTAATAACCGTGTATAAGTATATAAGGGGACAATACAAATATCTCTCCAAGGATCTGGTTATACCAAGGAATGTGACGGTCACAAGGGGGCATTCTCTGCGTCTGGAAAAGAGAAGGTTTTTCCACCAACATAGAAGAGGATTCTTTACTGTTAGGGCAGTGAGAATCTGGAATTCCTTGCCTGAGGAGGTGGTGATGGCGAACTCACTCGAGGGGTTCAAGAGAGGCCTGGATGTTTTCTTGGAGCATAACAATATTGTATCTTACAGTTATTGGGTTCTTTAGAAGAACTTAGATCTGGGGATTTATTCTGACGGAATATAGGCTGAACTGGATGGACAAGTGTCTTTTTTCAGCTTTGCTAACTGTTACTATGTTACTAAGGATCAGGAGGGTTAACTCGGCCTGAATGGCTCCCTGTGGAGTTGGGAAGGTTGCTGAGCATAGCCCCCAGCCTCTTGCTGGGTTTGATTCACAGACTAGTCCTCCATCTCCATGTTTGAATGGTGCATCCTGCCTAAAGGTACCTTCACACTAAACGATATCGCTAGCGATCCGTGACGTTGCAGCGTCCTGGCTAGCGATATCGTTTAGTTTGACAGGCAGCAGCGATCTGGATCCTGCTGTGATATCGCTGGTCGTTGAATAAAGTTCAGAACTTTATTTGGTCGTCAGACCGGCGTTTATCGCCGTGTTTGACACCAAAAGCAACGATACCAGCGATGTTTTACACTGGTAACCAGGGTAAACATCGGGTTGCTAAGCGCAGGGCCGCGCTTAGTAACTCGATGTTTACCCTGGTTACCAGTGTAAAATGTAAAAAAACAAACAGTACATACTCACCCTCACGTCCCCTGCCGTCCGCTTCCTGCTCTGACTGAGCGCCGGCTCTAAAGTGAAAGTAAAAACACAGCGGTGACGTCACCGCTCTGCTGTTAGGGCCAGCGCTCAGTCAGAACAGGAAGCGGAAGGCAGGGGACGTGAGGGTGAGTATGTACTGTTTGTTTTTTTACATTTTACACTGGTAACCAGGGTAAACATCGGGTTACTAAGCGCGGCCCTGCGCTTAGCAACCCGATGTTTACCCTGGTTACCAGGGGACTTCGGCATCGTTGGTCGCTGGAGAGCGGTCTGTGTGACAGCTCTCCAGTGACCAAACAGCGACGCTGCAGCGATCTGCATCGTTGTCGCTATCGCTGCAGCGTCGCTTAATGTGAAGATACCTTAATATGCCAAAAGTAATCCGGGTGTCTGGATGCAACATGCAGAGATCACAAAGCGGAAACAACCAGGGGTTGATATAATGCTATTTATATGCAACAGTAACTTTTAAACAATTAGTGTTAGTAGCTATGCAATTTAACAGTAGAGGGAATAACAACAGGTTTAGAATTAAAAAGAAAGTCTTTCATTAGTTAACGTTAGTGTCCTTTTCACAAAGGTGATGTGCCCAGTCTTGGAATTCACCACTTGACTTCTCACTCAAAACTCTGGTTCTAGTGGGGGGTCACTGGGTTTTCCTGCTAGGCCACAAGTCTCTTCCTGAAATAGTCTATGAAAGCCCGTTGAGCCTCTAATGTATCAACTGACCCACTCCCAACCTGTACTCCTAGTCCCTGCTAACCCCGTTACCGTTGATGACAGCTGGAAGTGACAGCCCTACTCACCCACACCGTTCCTCCTCAATCGCAGGCGTGCCTCTCCTGTCGCAGTCTCCACATGGGTCTTCTTGGCTTGACCATCGGCGGAAGTCTCTCAGGCTCAAGACGGAGAGGACTGGGCATCAGCTCTTTACAGACGTAGTCGAGTCTCGGAGACTTGACCGCAGTATGCAGCTTCTGGCTCTGGCCAGTGTAAGCCGTTCTTGGGGATATCTTCTGGGGAATCCAGACCTTGCCAGACAGTGACCGACATCTGGGTGGCCTAGACTCCCCGCAGAGGCCTGCCACTCTGGTCTCAGCAGCATGTCTGTCCTGCTCCCTGTGCCAAATCTCCTCATGGTTGGGCGCACAGGGCTTTTATACTAGGGATGTCTTTCCTGTGGGTCACCTGATCAAGTCAAGCACACAAGGTCACTGACCTTGCAAACCTTCCAGCATACTTTGGTTGCAATTGATTTTGGCTGGCCAGCAGATGGCAACATCTCATCAATAGCACCTCATGCAAGAGTGCTCCAAGTGTCATAATTTCTTTTTACAACATAATTATTATCTATGGGAATAACAGATGGACAGAACTGTAGAAGTGAGGACTCTGGAAATGTCTGTAGTGAGATTTAATAATATATCTTTCCATAACCAGGATTACACCGTAGTGAAGAAGACCTCTAGTGAGCGCTGTCAGGAACCTGTGTCTGAGGGATGGGGAAGACCCCTGAGCCCAATCACGGGGCCTCCACCTCACCCCCTCAAACATGAGGACATCAATGACCAGAATATCCTAGAACTCACCTACAAGATGATTGAGCTGCTGACTGGAGAGGTGACACTGCTGGGAATGCTGGGACATTATACAGTAACGCTATGAAGGGATCGGGGGATGATGGTATCATTGTATGTGTCAGGTTCCTATAAGGTGTCAGGATGTCTCCGTCTATTTCTCCATGGAGGAGTGGGAGTATTTAGAAGGACACAGAGACCTGTACAAGGACGTCATGATGGAGGTTCCCCAGCCCCTCACATCTCCAGGTAATAGACAAGACTAAATACACACGGCCTATAATTATCTGTATGTAAGGAATGAATTCAGTCCCTGTATATGTTTCCTCCAGATCTATCGAGTAAGAGGACAACACCAGAGAGATGTCACCGTCCTCTTCTTCCACAGGACTGTAACCAAGAAGATCCCAATGTTCCTCAGGATCCTGAGGTAGATGGAGAGAAGGTGTCAGGAGATCTCCCCTATGATGTGTAGACGGCTGTGAAGGCCTTATGCTCAGTCTTGTTTTATCCAACAGTATTATCTGTTTTACTATCTGAAGAGCCCGGAGTTGTGCGGCATAGTAACTAACTGTGGTAACAAGTTATAATAATGTATATAATGGTGTATCCACCAGCCTTCTGGACAACACAACTGATGGTCCCAACACCATTTATAAGGCAAGAAATCCAACTTATTAAAGGGACTCTGTCACCTGAATTTGGAGGGAACAATTTTCAGCCATAGGGGCGGGGTTTTCGGGTGTTTCATTCACCCTTTCCTTACCCGCTGGCTGCATGCTGGCTGCAATATTGGATTGGAGTTCATTCTCTGTCCTCCATAGTACACGCCTGCGCAAGTCAAGATTGCCTTGTGCAGGCATGTACTACGGAGCACAGAGAATGAACTTCAATCCAGTACTGCAGCCGGCGGGTAAGGAAAGGGTGAATTAAACACCCGAAAACCCCGCCCCTATGGCTGAAAATTGTTCCCTCCAAATTCAGGTGATAGAGTCCCTTTAAACCTGACAGGGCACACCTGTGAAGTGAAAACCATTCCCGGTGACTACCTCTTGAAGCTCATCAAGAGAATGCCAAGAGTGTGCAAAGCAGTCATCAAAGCAAAAGGTGGCTACTGTGAAGAACCTAGAATATAAGACATAATTTCAGTTGTTTCACACTTTTTTGTTAAGTATATAATTCCACATGTGTTAATTCATAGTTTTGATGCCTTCAGTGTGAATGTACAATTTTCATAGTCATGAAAATATAGAAAAATGTTTAAATGAGAAGGTGTGTCCAAACTTTTGATCTGTACTGTGTGTGTGTGTGTATATAATAAATATATATATATATATTTATTTTATTAAAGCTGAGTGTATAGCCCCGCCCACTCGGCATAGCCACGCTCATTCTAATATATCACATCATCCCGTCAGTCACAGGACTACTACCCTAATATTCCACAACATCCCGTCAGCCAGATCCACCAGACTAATACCAGTAATATCCCACATCATACCGTCAGATCCACAGGACCACTACCTCTAATATCCCATCAGCCAGAGCCACCGGACTACTACCCCTAATATCCCACATCATCCCATCAGCCAGAGCCACAGGACTACTACCCCTAGCTTCCTGCCGATATCCCGACTGCTGTGACACCACTGATTTCTCCCTCAGCAGACAAATGTCAGCAGAGAAATAATGGCACATCCCTGGCTCACTGGCCCCCGATAGCCTAGCAGATCCCGGGCTCACCGCCTCCCGAGAACAGAGTACATCCTGGGCTCACTGCTCCCTGAGCACATCAGACTGGCAGCTCCGGCATCTGCTCCTCACAACGTAGCCTCCGATATTGAGCCCTGGATGTGCTTGGTGCTCTGGGTCGTTATTTCTCTGCTGACATTTGTCTGCTGTGGGAGAAACCAGTGACGTCACTGCAGGCGGGATACCGGGAGGAAGCTAGAGATAGTAGTCCTGTGGCTCTGGCTGATGGGATGATGTGGGATATTAGTGTGAGTGTGGCTATGCAGAGTGGGGGGGACTGTGGAGTGGGCGTTGCTTGATACACACACATGATATAGGATATATACTCAGCACATTCCAGGAAGTCTGATGCAAAAGGGGTGTTTAATACATACAGTATTATATTTACAAACGTTTCGGTCTGTGAAGACCTTCATCAGTGTGCTCTATTGTTTTGAGCCGGGGGGTGTGAGCTATTCACCCTTTATATAAAGATTTTGCATCAGGTACTGGAGTAAACAGGCATAGGCTTCTTTCACACTTCAGTTTTTTGGCGTCAGTCACTTCCGACATAATGACGGATCCGTCACAATAGTTGAAAAAACGGATGTAACGGATCCGTTTTTTTGACGGATCCGTTACTCGGGGGTTGTATATACTTTTTGGAGCATGCGCAATTGAAAAAAATTGAAAAAACGGATTGGGGCGACGGATCCGCCGAAATGACGGACGCGACGGATCCGTCGCCCATAGGTGGCCATTCTATGAAATGACGGACGCGACGGATCCGTCGCGATCCGCCATTTCAACGCAGACAAAAAACGTTGCAATGACCGTCAATGTCTAGATGACGTCCGCCAAATTTTGACGGATCCGTCGCATGACGGATGGAACGGACGACCATCCGTCACAATCCGTCGCTAATGCAAGTCTATGGGGAAAAAAACGGATCCGTCGAAAAAAAAAAACGGATCCGTTTTTTGAGGAAAATGGCGGATTTAGACTGACGCCAAACAACTGAAGTGTGAAAGAGGCCATTGCTGTTTAAAATAGAGGGCTGACACTGGCCGGTCGAGCGCTGTAAATAACACAAGGAGGGTCTTGGGGGTAGAGGGCTAAGCAAGCCGATCGCGCCTGTAGCAGGCTGGAGGGTAGGAGAGGAGACGCGCAAGTCCGTAATACACACACAGACACACACACACACACACACACACACACACACACACACACACACACACACACACACACACACACACACACACACACACACACCAGGATTAGAGCTGATCATAGATGTGACTTCTCCATCTGTCGGTGACTTTTACAATATTTGTTTCAGGGTGAAGATCTGACCCATATTAATACTACAGAGACATATGTGAGGGGTGATGAGCGGTGTACAGAGGAGATTCCTACATATGACTACCCAGGTGAGTAGTAACCACTAAATGCAGAGAAATCACCGATTAACTACATATTTGCAGGTTAACAACATTATTTCTGGTGACCGGTTCCCTTTAACATAGCACAAAAATGCACCAATAAAAATCCTCACAACCCGGACGTAGAACGGGTTCAATAGCTAGTCCTGATATATGGTCCTACATCCTTGTATATGCTCCCTCAGCCTGGTATATGCTCTCCTAGACTGTTATATGCTCCCCCATCCAGGTGTGTGCTCCCCTAGACTGGAATATGCTCCCCCATCCAGATATATGCTCCCCTTGCCTGGTAAATGCTCTCCCATCCTGGTCCTCCAGTTTGGTATATGCTCACCTGTCTTGGTCCCCCAGCCTTTTATATGCTCTCCCAGCCTTGTATTTGCTCATCCGGGATTTGGATGTTTCGCCCCCAGCAGTTCGCCCCCGGGCACATTTACTTCACCTGTGGGAAGTTATGCCATCCAGCTGCCATACCATCACCCCAGAGCACCCCTTTAAGCAGCATCGGTCCCTACTGACCGAATACCACAGGTGGCGTCACAAACTTTATTTTTAAACTCCCTTTAAAGACCTTTCCCTTTACTTGGGTGCCCAGGGCCACGGACCGGGTCGCAGCCACCGTGACGTCCCGTTCAAGTACCGGACCCGGTACCGTGTACCCCACTGCCCTGGTGGGCAACTCCACATGGAGTCACGAACAGGATGCACCCGGGGAAAACTGTTGGGGGCGAAACATCCTAAAACCATGCTCATCCAGCCTGGTATTTGTCCCCCATCCTATTATATATTCCCCCATCCTATTATATGCTACCCCATCCTGCATGCGCTGCTGTTGTGCTATACATACAAATAAACCTTTCTCCCACTCCCCTGCTACGCGTTGTCTGTGTTAAATATTTAAATAAAATGGAGTCGGAGTCAACTCGTGCGCATACCGCACTATCCTTCACCCTTTTGTTGAAGACACTGTGTGCGAATTTATCTTCAATAAAATGGCACCAGAGATGTGCAGGTGCTGAGTCCAGCCCAACTCTCCTTCTCCAGCCTCACCGAAGCTTATGGTATGTCCTCACATATTCGGTCACCGCCTACACATACCGCAATTTCCGGTGCTACACTCCTCCTTCTCCATCCTCGTCCTCCCTGTCACCTCTATTAACACTGGATTTGTCCTTCTGACTCTGGCCACACTGCGCAGATGCAGACTATACCAGCTTTGGACAGAAGGACGAATCCAACAATATATTATAGATACCGTCAAGGTCAAAGCAAATTTTGTCTGGCCCAGAGATATTCGTGTCCATATGTTTTATACGTGTGGCAACCATGTGCCGCACCAGTATCACATGTACCGGCGCCTGGGAATCAGCGGTACTGTTTGCGCTGATCCCCGACACCGGGTGTGGAACACAGCTCACATCATTGTCCCCTGCTCTGTCTGCGATCAGTAGGAGCAGCGGACAATGTTGAGAGTTGTATTCCGTCCCCGCTGTGTACATAGAGTGTACAATTAAGAATAAAATAAAAAAAATCACATTATAGTCAACTTAAGGGCTCATATTCATCTGCGAGGAAAACGGACAAGTGCAATCCGATTAAAAAAAAAAAAAAAAAAAATCAGACCGCACTCTGATCAGTGTTAGGCTAGGTTCACACTGCGTTAAAGCAGCCCGTTAAATGGGCTTCGTTAACGCAAGTGCCGACATGCCATCGCACTAGCGCAGAAAGAGCTAGCAGATGCTCTATCTGTGCTAGTGGTGACAGACCCTGAAACACTGAAGCCCGTGTCCCAGGGTCCGTCACTCAATGGCGGCACATCGCTAGCGCACGCCCATTTTAGGCATGCGCTAGCGATGCGCCTGAAATAGGGCTTAATGGCAGCATTAACGGACTGCATATAACATAATGTGAACCCGGCCTTATTCTATCAACATGCTGCAACTTTCCTTGTATCTCGGACGAGACTCGCCAATGCAACTCAATGGTTGCAAGAAAAAAAAATCGCACAGCACTCGGACCATGCAAGTGCCGTCCAATGTTTACCCACCCATGTCATTTGAAAAGCCGGCAGTTCATCTGCTGCATACAGTAAAATTACTTCATGACCCAACAAAATAGAATTGATTGATATAAAGATGTCAGTGTGTTTTAGAACTAGTACAGTGTGTGTGTGTGTATCTTACTCTACATGTATGTTTTTAGCCTGGGAAGGGAATAATACACATCCAGCTTCCCAGGATTTTAATATCAGCTCACAGCTGTATACTTAGCCTTTCCTGGTAATTTAAAATGGGGGGCCCCCCCTCAAAAAAAAAATGACGTAAAGTCCCCCCTATAATTAATAACCAGCAAAGGCTTGGCAGATAACTGCGGGCTGATATTAATAGCCTAGGCCCCATTCCAGACTGAAAACCTCAGCTCTCAGCTGCCCCAGAAAAGGAGCATATATAAGATGCACCAATTCTGACACCTAGCCCCTCTCTTCCCACTTACCCTGGGCGGTGGCAACTGGGGTGATGCTGGGGATTGATGTCACCTTTGTATTGTCAGGTGACATCAAGCCCAGAGACTAGTAATGGAGAGGTGTTTTTAAGACGTCCCCATTACTAACCCTATAGTCAAATTGAATGAAAAAAAAAAAATCACAACAAGAATAGTCTTTAACCCCTAAACGACCGACGATAAGCATTTTAACGGCGGTAGTTAAGGGTACTTAAATGACAGCGCCGTTAATTAATGGTGCTGTAGAAAGTGTATAGCGCCCCCCAGAGTCGGATTTTCTCCGTGGTCTCGGCTGCTGAGGTAGCAGAGACCCCAGAGAACATGATTCTGGTCAGTTTTTACCTACCCCCGGGTTGCGATCGCCGTTATTAACCGTATAACGGCAACCGCCAAAAAAAAGTGCGATTTGCCATTTAATTTCTGTCCTCCGATGTGATTGCACATCAGAAGACAGAGAAAACGGTAATTAGTTCTTACCGGTAATTGTATTTCCAGGAATCCACCTGACAGCACCATTGGAGGACGTCCTTCTTACCCTCAGTGGGACAGGAACCACAAGCTGTTAAAAGGACCCTCCCCACTCCACCCACCAGTGATTTTCTAAGTACCACATCTGGATGGATGCAAAAAAGAGAGTTTATTTACAATTACACACCAATGTTACATCACATTAGTCAGTAGTATAAGCTTGCAGTGGGAGGGAACTAGTAGTGCTGTCAGGTGGATTCCTGGAAACACAATTACCGGTAAGAACTAATTACCGTTTTCCAGTCCACCACCTGACAGCACCATTGGAGAAATACCAAAGGATGTTTAACTAGGGTGGGACTGCTGCATGTAAAACCTTTCTACCAAAGGCTAATTGGTCTGATACGACATCTAATTTATAGTGTCTAGCAAAGGTAGAAAGACTAGTCCAAGTCGCCGCCCTACAGATTTGAGCTGAGGCTCCCCCCCTTCTCTGCCCATGATGTAGAAATGGCTCGTGTTGAGTGGGCCCTAAGAGTGTCCGGGGGATCTTTCCCTTGGTTTGTATATGCTAGGCTAATCATGTTTTTAATCCACCTAGCAATGGTTGATTTTGTTGCTTTACAACCCCTATTTGGACCACCGTATTGTATAAATAAGTTAGTGTCCTGTCTCCAGCTTTCTGTCGCCCCCAGGTATTTTAGAACAGTCTCCCTAACGTCAAGGTTATGGTAGACCCCTTCTTTTGCGTTTTTAGGGTGTTGGCAGAAAGAAGGAAGGATTATCTCCTGATTTATATTGATAGATGATACTACTTTGGGGAGGAAAGCTGGGTTAGGTTTGAAGACTATTCTGTCGTCAAAGATTTGAAGATATGGGTTCTGGATGGAAAGAGCCTGCATCTCCCCCAGCCTAAGGAGGAGTTGATTTCCTCACAAGTGGCCTCATTCTCTGTGTGGCCCTGGAAAATCTCGCTATCCAGGGATAGGAGGCTAGTGATGTATCAAAAAATACACTAAGTGCTGCAATCTGTACTTTTAGAGTACTAGGCCGAAGGCCCTTGTCAAATCCGAGTTGCAGGAAATCGAGGATTCTGGGGATATCTGGTTTCGAAGTATCCACATGACCTTCTCCCAGAAAGGAACAATACCGCTTCCAGATCTTGTTGTAAATCGCCGAAGTCACCGGCTTTCTGCTTGCCTGGAGTGTGGTAATTACATCTTCTGACAGGCCTCTGGATCTTAGGGTTTGTCGTTCAGGATCCAGGCAGATAGGTGAAGGGAGTCTGGATTCTTGTGGAACACCGGACCCTGAAGTAGAAGGTCCTGCCTGTTCGGTAGAAAGACTGGTTCTTCTGTTGACATCCTGGACAGTTGGCCGAAAAGAAGCTGTTTTTTTCTAAAGGGAACCACCAGGATTACGGTTGCTCTCTCGTCTCGTATCTTCCTAAGTGTCTTCGGTATCAGAGGAAGAGGCGGAAATGCGTACAGGAGACCTTCTCCCCAGTACTGAGACAAGGCGTCTACTCCTGTGGCTCCATCTAGAGGATTCAGAGAGAAAAATGCTCTGGCCTTTGTGTTTGACCTGGTGGCAAAGAGGTCCACCTGAGGTGTTCCCCATTTCTGGCATAGACTGCTGAATACTTCCGGGTTCAGTTCCCATTCCCCGGGATGTACCGACTTTCGGCTCAAGAAATCTGCTACTTGATTCTTGGCACCTTCCAGGTGAACTGCCGAGATGGATTTGACAGATCTTTCTGCCCACCTGAAAATCTGGTCTGCTAAGTGTTGCAGTGGTGGATGTCTCGGACCTCCCTGGTGTCTCAGAAATGCCACTGCTGTGACATTGTCGGACAGTATTCTCACGTGTCTGTCTCGGACCAATGACTGGGCCTGGCACAACACTTTCCAGATCGCATACAGCTCCCTGAAATTTGACGATCTTGCGGCAATCTGAGGAGTCCATTCTCCCTGATAGTATGTTCTTCCTATATGACCGCCCCATCCGTATTGACTGGCGTCTGTGGTAACCGTAACACAGGGATCAAGTATCCATGGAACTCCCTCTCTCAGATTTCCTGGTGTGGTCCACCAGGTTAGGGATCTCTTTACCGACGGAGACACAACCATCTTCCTGTCTAGGGAACTCTGTTTCCTGTTCCAGGATCCTAGAACTTCTCTTTGCAATTCCCGCGAGTGGTATTGGCTCCATCTCACACAGGGTATGCATGCTGTCATGAAGCCGAGTATCCTCATTGCCTCTCTTATGGAGGGGGTATTTCTCCTGAACTGATGAATGTGCCTGATCAAGGCCTCTTGTCTGTCTTCTGGTAAAAAAGATGTTCTTAGATTGGAATCCAACATCACCCCCAAAAATTAAATACTGGAATTTGGGACCAGGCAGGACTTCTTCCAGTTCACAATCCACCCCAGCTCCTGTAGGATGGAAAGAGTGAAAGTGCAGTCTATCTTGAGGAGTTTCTGTGATTTCGCCATTATCAGGAAGTCGTCCAGGTATGGGACTATGGTCACATTCTGGTTCCTTAGATAGGCCACAACTTCCGACATCAGCTTGGTAAAGATCCTGGGCGCTGAAGCAAGCCCGAAGGGGAGACATCTGAACTGAAAGTGATGTACAATCCCCTTGTTCATTATGGCAAATCTCAGGAATTTTTGGTAGGAGATGTGTATCGGGACATGATAGTATGCGTTGCTTAGGTCTAGGGTACACATTACCATGTCCTTGTCTATTAGAGGCGTCGTGGATTTCATAGATTCCATCCGGAATCTTTTGTACCGGACCCATTTGTTTAATGGTTTTAAATTTATAATCGTCCGGGAGTCCCCGGATGGTTTCTTTATTGAAAACAAATGGGAATAATAGCCTTTGCCTCTTTCTGAGATGGGAACTGGCACAATCGCTTCTAAATCCAACAGCTCCCGGATGTTTGTCCACATGGAGGAGTCGGAGAGCGGGCAGGGTCGGGTTACTACAAATCTTTCTGGGGGACTGCTGGAGAACTCTAATTTGTATCCCTGTGCAATTACCTGTAGAATCCAAAGATTCTGGAACACCTTCTGCCAACCCCCTAGAAATTTTTGTAATCGACCTCCCACCTTTATGTCATTTATTTGACTTTGGTGTACCTGCACTAGGGAAGATGGAGTCTCTACCTTTTCCACCCTTGGGATAAGACCACCTCCCAGTCTTCCCTTTCCCCTTGTAGTCTGTCCTCTGACCAGGTCGGGACCTACGAAAGGGCTGATATTTTTTGGTATTCTCCTCAGGGAAACCCTTCTTTTTATCTGAGGCTTTTTCTGGGATATCGTCTAGAATAGGCCCAAATACTTTATTCCCCGAGAATGGGATTCCACACAATTTATTTTTTGACTGGAGATCCCCCGACCAGGTCTTTAGCCATATGGCTCTTCTGGCCGTGTTAGACAGAGATTCGCTTCTAGCCGCGAAACGTACAGATTCGGCAGAAGCGTCCGCCATAAAGCCTGTTGCGAGTTTGAGCAATGGCAGGGATTTAAGGATAAACTCTCTAGAAGTCTTGGCTTTGAGATTATCCTCTAAATCGTGAATCCATAAATGCATTGACCGGGCTACGGATGTTGCCGCTATATTGGCCCGTATTATTGCTGCGGAGGACTCCCAAGTTCTCCTTAGCAAACCGTCCGCTTTACGATCCATGGGATCTTTTAACACGGAAGAGTCCTCAAATGGTATTGAGGTCTTCTTCGCCACTTTTGCTAGTGGAACATCGATCTTGGGAACTTCATCCCACACTTTAATGTCCTCAGGATTGTAGGGCAGACGAAGTCTAAAATCCCTGGGAATCACTAGTTTCTTCTCCGCTTCCTGCCACTCTTCCAGGATCATGGAACGGATGTGGTTGTTGACGGGGAAGACTTTTGTCACTTGGGCATGTAATCCGCCAAACATCTCGTCCTGGATCGAGGTCTCCTCTGGTGTATCCTGTATCTGCATGGTGTTACGTACAGCATAAAGAAGCTCATCTGTGTCTGCTGCGGAGAAGAGATATCTCTTCCCTCTGCCCACAGATCCGTCTCTTTCTTCCTGGTCAGAATCCTCCGAAACCTCACCCTCGGAAGAGGGGCTAGACTTCCTTGGCCTCTTCCGTGAAGTCTACGGTTCTGACTGAGTTGCCTGGGAAAGATTCAAGCTTGAGATAGAAGCCTGAACCTCCTGTCGAATCATGGTCCTCATACTGGATAGTAATGTCATCTGCTCATCACCCACAATTTTGGATGTGCACGATTTGCACAATGGTTTCCGCCAATTTTCCGGAAACTTAGTGGCACATATCGGGCATTTATTTTTTCCCGATTTTTTTTTTTTTTTTTTTTTTTTTTTTTCCCTTTTGGCTGTGGGTATGGAAGGCTCAGCCTAGGGTAAAATAGAGATACATGGGCACCGTAAGTAGGGAAGCAGGGGGAGGGGTGAGCTTTGTGGTATGGCTTTACATAGCCCACTCACGTGCCCCTGAAGCTGGTCAGTCCCCTCAGGTCTGGCAGTCTCCTCCATAGTGCAGATGACAATATGGACGTATAGCCGAGTGCTCCTTTGTCAGGATGGCCGGCGGCATACAGACCCCCCTAGTGAGTTTATATTGTTTACCTGGTTGATCCTGCCCTCCTTACCGCCGCTGCGGTGACCGCGCTGTGCCCCTCACCGAGGCCGGCGCTGCTGCCGGCGCCATCCTCCATGCTGGCCGCGCCGGAAGTGACGCGGTCGTCGCGACCGGAAGTGACGCGGCCGCTGGACCCAGAAGCAGCGGCCGCATGCTGGAGCCGGCCGCTGGTGGAAGCGGCCGTCGCACTCACTCCCCAGCAGACAGGCACCCGGACCGAGAGCCCCCACGAGGAGGAAGCTGACCCGACCCCAGGAGCAGCGCTACACTGGGGAGGCTGAGGGACCCCCCCATAGCAGGTATCAGCCGCAGATATCTTGCGGCGGGGAAGGGAAAGGCTGGGCCCCCGGATCCCCACCATCTGCACAGCACCGTCGGAGGACATGCTTGCCGTTCCTATCCGCAGTGGGACAGGAAAAACACTGGTGGGTGGAGTGGGGAGGGTCCTTTTAACTGCTTGTGGTTCCTGTCCCACTGAGGGTAAGAAGGATGTCCTCCAATGGTGCTGTCAGGTGGTGGACTGAAAATAGGGTCTCTGGTCACCCCCCGATACTTAGGCTAGGTTCACATTTGCATTCAGGAGGGCTGCGGATGGCTGTGTACTTCCTCCCTTCTTCCTCCCTACGCTCCATATGCGTCCTGCGTTTCCCTGCGTGCCTATCTTTAACATTGGGTAAGCAGGGACATGCGTTGTATGGGGATACGTCCGCATGCAGCGATTTGACATGTGCGGCGACAGCATGAAAAACGCAAAATTTTGGCACTGTGAACCTGAGAACTTTCTGACTCTGGCTGTGACGTCAGTGAGGTGAAAGGAGTTCACTGTGAGACATTGAGCTGAGCAAGCACACGCAGCTTAGTTTCTCTGTTGGATGGCATGCTGTACAGTAGCATCATGCAACAGTGCAGTCTAGATGTAGCAGAGCTAGATGGGACACGGGACAAATGGATTATTATCTTCTTGGCGGACAGGTGAGGAATATGGTTGTTTATTATTTTAATTCTGTTACAGGGGGACATTGGCTTCAGTGGACTGGGCGGTGACGTGAGTGGTTTAATTTAGGTTTGCTAAAGGAGTCTGTGTTACTCTTTCAATTAAAGGACTTTGAATTTGTAAAATCATACTAACAATAAAGGTGTTTTTTTTCATATACAATTGGACTATGGGGTTAGTAATGGGGATGTCTTATAGACACATCTCAATTACTAACATCTGGGCTTGATGTCACTTGACAATACAACGGTGTCATCAATCCCACCAACCATCAACCCACTTGCCACAGCATCAGGGCAAGTGAGTAGAGCGAGATTAAGTGTCAGATTGGGCGTATCTTGTGGTTGAGCCTTTTCCGGTGAGAGCTGATGTTTTTAGTGTAGTATGGGGCCAATATACATGGCCCCTTCCCAGGCTATTAATATCAGCATGCAGCTGTCTACCTAGCCTTTGCTGGATACTAATTATAGGGCGTCCCTACATAATTTTTTAGGGGGAGTCACCCATCATAATAACCAGTAAAGGCGAAGTATACAACTGACAGCTGATATTAATAGCTTGGGAAGCTCCATGTGTATTACCCCCTTCCCAGGCTATAAACATCAGCCCACAGCCATCTGCTTTACCTCTGCTGGTTATGAAAATTAAGCCCATGCAATTTTTTTTTCGGAAAAATAATCACTTAATTAAATACATACACACCTTGTACTAATTATGTGACCGACGTCTTTATATCTATCCTGTGTGTGTGTGTGTGTGTGTGTGTGTATATATAGGTGCATCACACACACACATATACACACACATACATACTAGATGGTGGCCCGATTGTAACGCATCGGGTATTCTAGAATATGCATGTCCACGTAGTATATTGCACATGCCACGGAGTATATATCACAGAGCCACGGAGTATATAGCACAGAGCCACGTAGTGTATTGCACAGCTACGTAAGCCCACGTAGGATATAGCAATGTCTGCACTATATGCGTGGTTAAAAAAGACTTAAAATAAACATATACTCACCTTCCGAAGGCCCCTTGAAGTCCTGGCGCCTGTGTGCGGTGCACGCGGCAGCTTCGGGTCCCAGGATTGGTATGAGCGCAGGACCTGTGATGACATCACGGTCACATGACCGTGACATCATGGCAGGTCGTTCTCGCATAGCATCCTTGGCACCGGAACCTGCCGCTTGCACTGCCGAGGACAGCATGCCACGTCGGAGGGTGAGAATAACACGTGTTTTATTTATTTTTTTTATTATTATTTGTAACATTAGATCTTTTTACTATTGATGCTGCATACGCAGCATCAATAGTAAAAAGTTGGTCACACAGGTTTAATCGCTGCGTTAACGGAGTGCGTTATACGGCGGTCCATGAACGCTGGCATTAACCCTGTCTGAGCGCTCAGCGCTGACTGCAGCGCAGTAAAGCAGTGGCCATTTCGCTGCCAGACTATGGCCGTCACTGATTGGTCGTGGCAAAACGCCCACGACCAATGAGCGACTTGGTTTCCATGACAGACAGAGGCCGCGACCAATGAACATCCGCGACAGACATTCGGATGTCAATCGAATGCTAGGTGTGAAAAATCGGATTATACTCATGAAAATTTAATGGCACGTTCATGACATTAGTTTTACTTTTCTGGACCGATATCCAAGAAGTATCGTTTCTCCTTGCGGAGATTGACATGCTAAGCATGCAGAGATGAGGAGACTTAAAGCCGCAATGCTCCTCTGGGAAATATGCGAATTATGCAAATTGTTTCTTCAAAGAGGAAGGTGGCACTAGAGTTCTAGTTCTCTATTGGAAGGTAGCAATCCTACAAGTAAATGTTGGCCCTTTTCTGAACCGAAATCAGAATTTTTATTTTCACAGTAATGGGTACAAGCCCTTAACACCTAATCCCCTGAAGCCATTGTCCCCTGTAAACAACAAAAATAAAAGACAACAATATCTCTCACTTGTCCAAAGTTGAAAGAATCGAGTTGCCAACGTCGTAATCCAGCTGTGCGACATTTGATCATAATAATAATCTTTATGTATATAGCGCCAACATATTCCGCAGCGCTCTACAATTCAACAGTTCATATACAACAGTCATAACAAAGTTAACGATACTACATTAATTAATGCAAAGGTACTGACGATCCTGCCCGTAAGAGCTTACATTCTACAATGTGGTAGGAGTGACACAAAGCACAGGGGCTTATTTACAATGATGGTCCAACCATCTTGAGGAATTGGGGGTGGATAAAGTTTGGATGAGCTAGTCACCAGCTAATATTTGTAGTGCTTTTGGGTGCGCTGGCATTTGATGGAGGATTATGAGGCAACCACTCCTGCTGAAGAGCAGGGAAAAATGACTCCCTGCAGTGAGAGCAGGCCTATGAACTTTCATGACCTCAGTGAGATCATCGCAGTTCACCTTGAGAAATCGGGGTACGAGTCATTCTACCCAGCTTTTCAACGTGAGTGGTCGCCTCAGCTCATCACTTATGATGGTAAGCAAATGTCACACAGATGGATTATGACGTGGAACACTTTAGATTGTTTCAACTTTGGACAGGTGAGGGACATTGTTTTTTTCATTTGTTTCTTTACATAGGACAATGGCTTCACTGGAATAGGTGTTAAGGTGAGTTTTTTATTGTATACTTAACGTTACTCTATGTAGACAGCGGGGGCCGAATACAACTCTCAATATTGTCCCCCACTGGCGCTGATCACAAGCAAAGCAGGGTACAATGATGTGAGCTTTTTTTCAACACCCGGAGCCAGGCATCAGTGCGAACAGTACCGCTGATTCCCAGGTGCCTGTACGTGTCACACTGACACACGGATGTCATTCATGTGTCATTAATGTGCGAGTCGTTTTATGGCCCGTTCTGCTGCTATAAACAGTCATGTCAGCTTGCTTTGCCCACAGACACACGGTCCGTGGAAACACACCGACATGTGCGCAGATCTATTCACTTGAATGGGTCTACGTGTTTAAGTGTCTCCTGAATGTATGAAAACTGTCACCACACGTACCAAACACACTGACGTGTAAAGAAGGCCTTAAGGGGGGTCCTCTCATTTCCAAGATCCTATCCCAAAATATAGTAGGTGTAATAATAATGGCAAATCCCTCCATTTAGAAATGTGGTATAGTTTTCCTGATTCTCTGTCGCTTACGCCATGTCCAGAGCATTGCAGTAGATTAGGTATCCATGGATATGACTACTAGCAACTAACAGCCACTATATGAGTGGTAGTAGCAATGGATACCTAAGCTAATGCAATGCCCTGCACATGGGGGGAGCAACATAGCGAGTCAGGAGAACTGTACTACATATTTCCTAATAGAGACTAACACCCCAGTCACCTTAATATGGATCACCAGAGAGCACCAAGACAAGAAAGTGTATAAAAGTTGATACTTTATTTAATATACATCAAAAATAACTCAATACATTTTATATAATATTAAGAGAAGTTAAAATCAATTAAAAATTATATATAAAATACAGGACAGCAGGATGATACCATATAGCATATAATATACCGGCCACATTTACATAAGAAATCCCAAGACCTCAAAATTTATATATGAAAAACACTCCAATGACCAAAAGTGCAAATGTGGTAAAAGTAAAAACAGCAGCAAACGCAATAAAAATTAATGATAAGAGACCCTACTTTATGCCTTAGTATTTCAGCAATGTAGAGCTCAAAGTGCAAATGTGCAAAAGGATTTTATGTGCAAATAACTTGCAGAGATGCAAAGTGCTACGGCATTAAAATCAGCCGATTCAATATCACACGCAGTGTAAAGAAATATAAAGAGAGGATTTGTCAGAGATTTGCAGGTAAATACCTATTGGTGGCCGTGTCCTGTATATGCGTACCCCTACGCACGTTTCGGACTCTTTCCTTCGTCAGGGGGTCCTGTTAAGTGGTCCGAGATGTTCCCTTTATATATAATATTCAATCCCATGCCTTCACCTCTGGCTACGCCGGCGCATGCGCAGTCAGGAGGACCCGGAAGTGCGCGATCACACCCCACGTGACCGGACGCACAGGACAAAGTCCCGGCGTTGCCAAGGTCACTGGGACGCCAATCCCGCACCCCGGGCCGCAGATCACGCATGCGCACCACCAGGAGGAGGCATAGGAGGCTCCCTCACAAACAAAGTATTCAGCAATACCCGGTACTTAAAGAATATATTACTATCAGTCAGATGATGGGTTGATGGATCAAAAATAATATAAATCCCCACTTGGCCAGTAAATGTACAAATATCAACATATATATATACATAAGAAATATTGAAGGGCCGTCATTTATCCACTGTGGGGCGCCCTAACTACAAAGATTTAATATTTTTATATACTATATTATAGGCAATTTATCCCGCTTACAACAACTAATTTTAAAAAAAGTAGATGGTTTGTACATTGGTGATGACACCCTACTAGTATCATGTGATGTGGAAAGCCTCTACACAAACATTCGGCATAAGGATGGAATTCAGGCAGCCAAATTTTTTCTAGAGTCATCGTTTCTGCCTGAAACAATGAGACGGTTCACCATTCAATTATTGGAGTTCTCACTAACAAAAAATTTTTTTCTATTTAAGGGGTCCCTCTACCTGCAGCTCCAAGGCACAGCGATGGGCGCGGCCTTCGCGCCCACCTATGCAAATTTATTTTTGGGGCTGTGGGAGAGGGACCTCTTTACATCTGAGCTTGGATCATCAATGGACCGCATCCCAATGTGGGTGCGGTTCATTGATGATATATTCCTGATTTGGCAGGGCTCGGTAGAATCCCTTCATGAGTTTATGGTAGGGTTAAATCAGAATTCACTGAACTTGAAGATGACCTACAAGTATGATAGGGATGTGATGGAATTTTTGGATGTAAGCGTACAGAGGACCGAAGATAATTGCCTACAAACCAAAGTCTTTAGAAAAACTACAGCAGTTAACTCACTGTTGCACGCCACATCATCACATCCCCAGACTATGATAAACTCTATCCCCATAGGCCAGTTCTTGAGGTTACGAAGAATATGCTCGGAAGACACTATATTTGAAGAACAGGCCCTCGAACTCAAAAAGAGATTTCTCGAGAGGGGATATAGCCGTAGATCGGTAAAGAAGGGATACAACCGGGCCAAAAATATCTCCAGGCACCAAGCACTTTATGGAAATAAGCCAGACAAAACAAATCAAATTGTCCGATATATAACGCAATATCACGGACAAAGTGAGATGGTGAGGCTCCAGCTTAATAGATTTTGGGGAATTTTAAAAACTGATCCTGTACTGTCCAAGTACATAGGTGAGAGGCCGAGTATAACATACAGAAGGTCCAAAAACCTGAGGGATCATTTGGTAGAAAGTCACTACAAGTACAATCCGGTCCTTCCCTCGTTCTTGGACAGATGTAGACCCACCTTGGGTTGCCGTCCGTGTGGTAAGTGTGTGGCATGCCCGAATATAGGGAGGGAGCACAAATTTTGTACATCCAATGGCACTAAGAGCTTTGAAATCAAGAGTAATATAACGTGCACAACAAAAGCAGTAGTATACTATGCCACATGCCCATGTTCCCTCATATACGTTGGCATGACCACTAGGCAACTCAAGGTAAGGGTCCGGGAGCATGTGCTTGGGATAGAAGCTGCAAAAGAAGAGCAGGACATTTCATCCCTGAAAACAATCCCCAAGCACTTCAAACTTTTTCACAAAAGTGATCCCACGGGATTCAAGGTAATTGGTATTGACACGGTTAAAATAGGTGAACGTGGTGGACCGGTTACCATACCATTGGCCAAAATGGAAACAAAATGGATATGGGCCCTAGATACTGTCTCACCTAGGGGCTTAAATGAGAATATAAGCTTTGCCCCTTTTTTATAATGTGATATCTTTTTTTACCCTTATTAATTACATATCCATGAATTATTATGGATAGTTGTTTGAAACCTCTTCAATAACTCTTAACTGTATATTTTTATAATTTTAAGTTTTATGTTGTGTATGTGGTCTGATTTTAATCCTAAGTTTTATATACTTTATTTTTAGTGTTCATACATACCTGTTTTCAGGGTGGATGGGGATACGTGAATGAAGGATGTCCTTGGCGGTGATGTGGAAACTGAAATAACAAATAAAAGAATTGATGAATTATCCTGCCACCTGCGTATATATATATATGGAGTTTAATTAATTATTTTTCTGTTTATTAATTTAGTACATATATGTATATATATAATTTAATAGCAGTTTGATTTACTTATGTATATTAATTAGTTGTTGTAAGCGGGATAAATTGCCTATAATATAGTATATAAAAATATTAAATCTTTGTAGTTAGGGCGCCCCACAGTGGATAAATGACGGCCCTTCAATATTTCTTATGTATATATATATGTTGATATTTGTACATTTACTGGCCAAGTGGGGATTTATATTATTTTTGATCCATCAACCCATCATCTGACTGATAGTAATATATTCTTTAAGTACCGGGTATTGCTGAATACTTTGTTTGTGAGGGAGCCTCCTATGCCTCCTCCTGGTGGTGCGCATGCGTGATCTGCGGCCCGGGGTGCGGGATTGGCGTCCCAGTGACCTTGGCAACGCCGGGACTTTGTCCTGTGCGTCCGGTCACGTGGGGTGTGATCGCGCACTTCCGGGTCCTCCTGACTGCGCATGCGCCGGCGTAGCCAGAGGTGAAGGCATGGGATTGAATATTATATATAAAGGGAACATCTCGGACCACTTAACAGGACCCCCTGACGAAGGAAAGAGTCCGAAACGTGCGTAGGGGTACGCATATACAGGACACGGCCACCAATAGGTATTTACCTGCAAATCTCTGACAAATCCTCTCTTTATATTTCTTTACACTGCGTGTGATATTGAATCGGCTGATTTTAATGCCGTAGCACTTTGCATCTCTGCAAGTTATTTGCACATAAAATCCTTTTGCACATTTGCACTTTGAGCTCTACATTGCTGAAATACTAAGGCATAAAGTAGGGTCTCTTATCATTAATTTTTATTGCGTTTGCTGCGGTTTTTACTTTTACCACGTTTGCACTTTTGGTCATTGGAGTGTTTTTCATATATAAATTTTGAGGTCTTGGGATTTCTTATGTAAATGTGGCCGGTATATTATATGCTATATGGTATCATCCTGCTGTCCTGTATTTTATATATAATTTTTAATTGATTTTAACTTCTCTTAATATTATATAAAATGTATTGAGTTATTTTTGATGTATATTAAATAAAGTATCAACTTTTATACACTTTCTTGTCTTGGTGCTCTCTGGTGATCCATATTAAGGTGACTGGGGTGTTAGTCTCCACTAGGTGGCGGCAGTCACTCACTTACATAGTATACCAGGAATGGGTGGATTTTGAGTATTGGTAAGGATATATATTGTATTCCCCATATTGGTGGTATAACTGTGTGTCTAATATTATATTTCCTAATAGTATTATTACACCTACTTATTGGAATAGTTGGATCAGAGATTGGAATATCCCTTTAAGAATCTTACATGTTTTTATGGTGTATATTGTTATCTGTTGCTATAGATTATAATGTAATAAATCTTATTTTTAATCCTCCCTTTATTGCTTCAAACATTTGTGTTTGTGTATTATGTTTGTCGATCGTACTTTAGAGGTTCAGTACCATGGGATTTGTGAACAGGAAGCTCACCACTGTCTTGGGTCATAGTGTCATTATACTTTGAGTTGTATAGAATTATGCCTATAGAAATTATATAAAGTATTGGTATTGGAAAATAATAAAATCATTCTTATTCTTTGCAGATGGCTGTGGTGTCAAACCAGATGCCTATGAAAAGCATGCCATTATTCCAGCTATACCTCCAGCCGTTCAGAGCAAAAATCAATCTTCAGAGCCTTTTCAGTCAGTCACCTATGTGGATTCATCACAGACTGTTAAGCAAAATGAAAGCCGCAAAAGGGATGTTGAACATCAATTAATTCCCACAGAGAAGAAACTATTTACCTGTTCAGAATGTGGGAAATATTTTAAATATAAATCTTTTTTGCTTATACATGAGAGAATTCACACAGGAGAAAAGCCATTTTCATGTCCAGAATGTGGGAAATGTTTCAACCAGAAAGCACATTTCCTCATGCATCAGCGAAGTCACACAGGAGAAAAGCCATTTTCATGTATAGAATGTGGGAAATGTTTTAACCGTAAGTCAAGACTGCTTACACATTACAGAATTCACACAGGAGAGAAGCCGTATTCATGTCCAGAATGTGAAAAATGTTTTATCGAGAGATCAAATCTTGTTAAACATCAAAGAATCCACACAGGAGAGAAGCCATATCCATGTCCAGAATGTGGGAAATGTTTTATTCAGAGACAAGATCTTCTTACACATCAAAGAACTCACACAGAAGAGAAGCCATATCCATGTCCAGAATGTGGGAAATGTTTTATCCAGAAACCAAATTTTCTTAAACATCTAAGAATCCACAAAGGCGAGAAGCCATATTCATGTCGAGAATGTGGGAAATGTTATAGTTCAAGTTCAAAACTTTTTGCACATCAGAGAGCTCATACAGGGTAGAAACTATTTTTTATGTGGTAATGCTAATCCTGGGAATCATATCTTCTTCATCATCTAAAAACTCATGTAGAGTGTGAAGGAAAAATTATAATTACTTACCGGTAATTTTATTTTCCAGATCCATGACGGCACCTAACGTGAGAGATGGTCCCAGCCCCCCAGGAACAGGAAACCTGCATAGGAGATAAAAGATGGGGGCGGCACCTCTCTCCTCAGTTTGACAGAGTATGTAAGGTAACCGCTTCATTAGTTCATGTTTAATGTAATATCACATTTATCTCCATGACTGCTGCAAGGTGTAGTTATATTTCCCCAACAACTTTTATCATCTGTATATGCTTCTTATCAGGGTGGATTGATTTAAATCACGCCGATTTAAATCATGATTTAAATCACGATTTAAATCAAAAGATTTTTTTCTATTTAAATCGGATCGATTTAAATCATGATTTTAATCATGATTTAAATCACTGATTTAAATCAAAAGGTTTTTTTAATATAAATCACGATTAAAATGAGAAGTGAGAGCAGTGCGCATGTGCGCCCATAGTTACACGGACGAAACTAGGGGCAACGATCTAACGCCAGGGTGAGGGGGGGACCCCAAAGTAAGTAAAAATCCTTTTTGTTTTACTATATGGCAATAGGTAGGTGTTTAAAAGCAGCATGTCTTAATTGTATAAACTATTAATAGCCTCCACATTTTGTTCATACTGCCCCTTTAATTCCACACTTCTAGCTTGGTTTCACTTTTGGTTTAGTTTCTTTTTCCATTCAGTTGACATGCCCAAACTTGTTGGATAGTCAGCAGTACTTGGCTGTAGTAACAATCAAACTTCATAAGTGATCTGTGTGAGCCATGGCAGGTCGTAAGAGAGACCCTATTTGGGTTCATTTTGTTGAGATGCCAGCAGCAGATCTTGGAAAGAAAGGTGCAAGAGCAAAGTGCAAATACTGTCAAAAGGATATCCAAGGACTTGTTTGCCGTTTGAAATCACATTATGAAAACTGCAACCAGAAGGGAAATGAAGATGTTGATAGTGAAGTGTTTCTTTGGTCATCTTCATCACCGCACTTCTCATGATGTTGCCTCATTCACGCCACCAGGCCTTGCATCTCTTTGTTGCATCGTTTGCATTTTGCACGCATGCCTGCCTTACCGATAGGCGAAGGAGCTTCATTAAAATATTCCCAAACTGGGTCTCTTTTACGGCCTGCTGCCATTATAAGGAAAGAATGTAATAAACCTCAGATCGTACACACAAACAGATCCAGACTTGTCTGTCTGTGGCTATGCTGCAGTATTGTGCTCAAAGTTTCACTTTCATTTTTTTGTCTGCTTGCCCTTCCTCCTCAAAACACTTAGATTCACATTCTTCTTGTGTTGTGCAGATCTATTCCACTCCAAACAATCAGAAACATATTGTCTAACTTCTTGGACTTGGCACTGAAGGGGTTGATTCTGTATTCATAGGTTTGTAGAACAATAGGATTAAGGTCTTTTTCTCAACTCTGTTCATGTTGTAACATTTTTGCCATGAAGAAGAGGCTGGGACCTCTGCGGAGTCAAATTCAGTTTTGAGAACTGCGTAAGTAAAGCGAGCGTCTGTGATAATATAGGAGAGAAACTGCCCACTAATCCTACAGAAACCTCTGGAAGAGCATGGCATTGTGAATGTTACACATATACAGCCTTTATTCTACTGAGTTAAACAACTCAGCTTTATCTCATGATGGAAGAACCTTTGGATGGTAAAATATTTTCCTCAAAAAGCAGTTTATTGAAAAAAATCCGATTTAAATCAAAAAAATCCGATTTAAATCAAAAAAATCCGATTTTTTTGATTTTTTAAAAAAAACATTGATTTTTATCCACCCTGGTTCTTATATATACACATTTTTTTTATTTTTTTTTTATTTAAAAAAAAAATTATTTAATTTTTTTTTTTTTTTTAATGCCATACTCAACCATCACCAAGATAGGGCGGGAATTAATACAGTGCCATCATGGATCTGGAAAATCAAATTACCGGTAAGTAATTATCATTTTTTCCCATCCCCATGACGGCACCTAACGTGAGAGGAGAAAATGGAAGAAGACTCCTAGGGTGGGACAACAGCCGATAAGACTTTCCTCCCAAAGGCAAGACTTGAAAGCCCCAAGTTTAACCTATAGTGGTGAAAAAAGGTAGAGGGTGGAGACCATACTGCCGCATTACAAATTTGTTCTATCGACGCGTTTGCCCTCTCCGCCCAGGATGTGGCGATAGCTCTTGTGCAGTGTGCTGTCACCCCTAGTGGAGTGCATCGCCCCGCAGATGAATAAGAAAGTGCAATAGCCATGCGGAGCCAGCATGCAATAGTAGATTTTGTGGCTTTTTTACCCCTGTTTGCTCCCTGAAAGGAAACAAAAAGGGCTGAAGACTGACGCCATAATTTTGACACCTCCAGATATTGGATTAGGCAACGTCTAACATCAAGGCAATGAAAGGTTTGTTCTCCTGGGATTTTGGATTGGAGCAAAACTATCTCCTGGTCCCTATGGAATTTTTAATTGACCTTTGGTAAGAAGGCCGGGTCAGTTTTGATTATTACCCTGTCCTCCAGGATTGTAGTGTATGGAGGATCAATAGAGAGAGCCTGGATCTCCCTAATGCGACAGGCCGAAGTCAGGGCAACCAGGAGAACAGTTTTTAGGGTTAGAGATTTTTCAGATATGGAGTTAAGAGGCTCAAAAGGAGGAGAGGTTAAGGCCTGGAGCACTAAATTTAGATCCCAGGGAGCAACCTTTGGCCGAGGTTTAAAAGGCCTGGCTGTGAAGGAGGCTCGGATGAACCTGTAAACCCAGGGGTGATCAGCCAATTTTTGATCAAATAAGGCACCAAGTGCTGAGACTTGCACTTTTAGGGTGCTGGTAGACAACCCCTGTTCCAGACCTTTTTGAAGGAACTCTAAAACTTCCCTTATTGGAACTTTTTGGGTGGTGGTTGATAGGCGACGCCCTTAGAACTCTAGAAAATTTTCCCAGATTTTTTGATATTTATTGGATGTAGTTTTTTTCCTGCTGGATAGCAGAGTAGAAATTAACGGAGCTGAGAAACCTTTGGCTAACAAGAGTCCCCTCAAGTTCCAGGCAGTGAGATGTAGACTGTGTACTTGAGGATGGAACACTGGACCCTGGTGTAGCAAATTCGGCACATCTGGAAGGATCCATGGGTCTGATATGGACAAACGTCTGAGCCAGGTGAACCAGGCCCTCTTCGGCCAGAAGGGTGCAATCAGTATTATTCGTGTCGCGTCCTCCCGAATTTTTTTCAACACTGTTGGAATTAGTGGAATCAGGGGAAATGCGTAGGCCAGTTGGAACTTCCATTGGTATAACAGCGCATCCACTCCTTCTGGGTTCTCTTGTGGATTCAGGGAATAGAACCTTTCTACCTTCCGGTTTTGTTTTGTGGCAAAGAGGTCTATCTGTGGAATACCCCAGAGGGCACAGATTTCCCCAAAAATTCCCTGGTTTAGAGACCATTAGTTCTGATTAGCCTGATTAGCCTTCTCAAGAAGTCAGCGACAAGGTTGTTTGTTGCTTTCAAATGTGTATTTGTCAATGAAAGGAGGTGATTTTCTGCCCATGAAAATAGCCTTTTGGTTTCTTCTAACAGAGATCTTGACCTTGTTCCTCCTTGTCGATTTATGTAGGAGACTGCCGTGCTGTTGTCGGACAAAGCCACTAGGTGCTTCCCTTTGATAATCTCTCCTATCTGCAGAGCTGCCAGTCTTACTGCTGATAGCTCCTTTAGGTTGGAAGATGCTAGCTCCATCTGAGGATCCCATCTGCCTTGCAGAATCTGATCTTCCAAATGTGCTCCCCAGCCGAGAGGGCTCGCATCTGGGCTTTGAACTGACCATGGTACCCTGTTTTTGAAATTTCCTATTTTTAGCCACCAATCTAAAGAGTCCTGCGCTTGTGGCCATAGAACGATCTTCCGGTTTAAATTGTGGGGACCTTTTGTTTGTTCGGTTAGTATTTGCCATTGTAGTTCCCTTGAATGCAATTGTGCCCACCGATCTGCTAGGATTGTGGCTGTCAACATCCCCAGAAGGGACATGGCTTCTCTTAACGAGATGGGCCGGTCTGGTCGTGTTTGATTTATTTTTTGTTTTATGGCGTTGATTTTCCTGTCCGGAAGGATATAAATTTGCTCGGTTGAGTCCAGTTGAATTCCCAGGAATTCCTGTTTCTGGACTGGAAGCATTTTTGATTTTTTTTAAATTCATCAACCATCCTAACCTGGACAATAGGTCCCGTACTTTTGAGACTGCCATTATGCATTCTTCCTGGCTGTCCGCTACAATGAGAAAGTCGTCTAGATAAGGTATTAGTAAGATTTTCCTTTCTTACTAACTATGCCATCTCTGAAGTTATCTTTGTAAAGATTCTGGGAGCCACTGACACTCCGAAAGGGAGACATTGGTACTGTAGATGAATAGGGATTTGATCTATTTCTACTACTAGCCTTAAGAATTGCTGATGCTCCACACAAATGGGAACATGATAATAGGCATCTGTGAGGTCTATTACTGCCATGTAACAGCCTGGATATAGCAGTTTTGTCGTAGTTTTTAACGTCTCCATTTTGAATCTTTCTGCTTTGATATATTTATTTAGGGATTTTAGATTGAAAACTGTTCTTAGCGAACCATCCGGCTTTGGCGTGAGGAATAGGGTACTGTAAAACCCTTTCCCAATTTCTTGTGTTGGTACTTTTTACGAGAACTCATTTTTCCCTGAGGAGACGGACTTCCCTTTCCAATGTTGCCTGATTTCTTTTTGCGACATGGGTTATTTTTACTCGATGCGGACGGAGGGAGGTGAAGTTTAGACGCAGGCCTTCTGTCAAAAGGGATATTACCCCCTGTGATATTTGTAGTTTTTCCCATTGGTGGGCAAAATATCGAAGCCTCCCTCCCACCCGGATATCGGCGTCATTTCTGTTTGGGGTCTGTTTTCTGAGGAGGTTTATTAAAGAGATATTCCCTTTCTCTCCTCTCACCCCAGGGCTTCCCACGTGTAGACCTATCTCCTGGCCTACTACGTCCTGTTTTTCCCTCCCCGAAAGGAATGCCGGTTATCATTCCACCGTCGTCTTGAGAAGGGGGGAGGTGGGAAGTGTGTTTTTTTTTCTTACCCGCAGCCTTCTCTAGAATCTCATCTAGTGCCTTCCCAAATAGATATTGGCCCTCACAAGGGACTGCACACAATTTGACTTTAGACTGAAAGTCCGCCGACCAATTTTTTAGCCACAATGCCCTTCTACCAGAGTTGGAGAGGGCACATGCACGGGCAGAAAATCGCACTGAGTCAATGGCGGCATCTGCCAGGAATTCTGCCGCATGTTGAAGTGAGGGTATTACCTCTAAGAGTCTCTCCCTTGGACATTTGTCCCTTATTTGCTCACTCAATTCCTCTAACCACTTTATCATGGCCCGAGCTGTTCAAGTGGTGGCCACTCCTGGCTTAAATGCCCACGTCGATGCTTCCCATGCCGATTTTATGAAGGCGTCCGCCTTTTTATCGAGAGGGTCTCTAAGAGCCCCCATGTCTTCGAAGGGAAGCGCAATGCCCTTGAAAGTGCTTGCAATTGCCGAGTCCAATTTAGGAGCTTTTTCCCACTTTTCACAGATTTCTTCCTCAAATGGATATTTGCGCTTAAGGGCCTGAGGAACTGACATTTTTTTTTTTTTTTTTTTTCCACTCTTTTTTAATTAAGTTTAACACGTTTTCGTGAAAGGGGAAGACTCTGTTTTTTCCCTTCTAAGTTGCTAAACATAGAATCTTTGGTTGTTTTATGTTCTTTTGGTGTTTCAACGTCCAATGTTGCTCTAACTAGTTTAAGTAGTTTCCCGACATCATCAGATAGTACATACGGCCGACCATACTCTTCATCTGAAGAGTCTAAATCGGAGTCATCATCAGGTGGCAATTCCCCTGGTTTGCCTCCTGATTCCACGTCAGAGGTTTGGGCAGGTTTAGGAGATGGATTTTCGGAGCTATGTAACCCATGCTGTTTCATTTGCTCCTTTACTGTGATTTTTACTTCATCATTACTCCAAAATATAAAAGCCATTGTTAGGGATGAAGACTCCTCAGCCACAGTCTGTTGCATACATAAGCGACAGATCCATTTGTCGTAAGCTTTAGGGAGAGCTTTATCACAGGGTGCGCAGACTTTGTTTTTCTGCTTGGCCGTAACTTTTCTCCCCTGCACAAAATAATACAGAGATACTGTGTTACTTATGTCATTTTGCCTTACAAAGGCACTCACCCCACCGAACCTTTAGTACCACGGGGGCCTGTGGAACGTCCACTGGACCCGGAGATTACGCAGTCGGGTCCGCCATGTTGGAGAGGCTAATGGCACTGCTGCTCATGCCTTGCCACTTAATATAGTACAGGGGAGGGAGCGGTGTGAGAGTCCCTGAACTTCCTCCCTCCAGGAGTGTCAGCACACCGCTCTCCTCGGCGTGTGACGCTACTTCCGGTTGAACCCGGAAGTACTCCCATTCACCCCGGTGCCAGCCTAGTGATTGTGCACGCCTCTGCTCCGGCCAGGAGCGGACACCGGGGAGCCCTCAGCGGAAAGGACACCGCCAACTCAGCGCCTCATCCCACCGCTGGTGAGAGATGCGGCCATACACGCCGCCAGCTACTCCTGCCGCGGGTCTCGGCCTCCGGATCGGCACCACAGAGAGAGATCCCTCTGCGACGATGCGCAGGTTCCCCGCAGGAACAGGAAACCAAACTGAGGAGAGGTGCCGCCCCCATCTTTTATCTCCTATGCAGGTTTCCTGTTCCTGGGGGGCTGAGACCATCTCTCACATTACTTGCCGTCATGGGGATGGGAAAATAAATAATTAATAATTGAAATCAATCAGGCAGCAGAGTTGCATTTAATTGACAAAAGGGTGAAACTGGATATACCAGTATTGTAAGCACAAAGGGGCTTTTGCTGGAGGTAGGTGTCAATCCTGGCACCTTTACTCCTGGATTCTTAAGGTACCTTCACACTCAGCAACTTTACAACGAGAACGACAACGATCCGTGACGTTGCAGCGTCCTGGTTTGCGATCTCATTGTGTTTGACACGCAGCAGTGATCTGGATCCCGCTGTGATATCGCTGGTCGGAGCTAGAAGTCCAGAACTTTATTTGGTCGTCAGGTCGGCGTGTATCGGCGTGTTTGACAGCAAAAGCAACAATGCCAGCAATGTTTTACATGGAGCTAACGACCTGTGAGAACGATAAGTGAGTCACCGTTACGTCACAGGATCGCTCCTGCATCGTTCTGGAGCTGCTGTGTTTGAAGTCTCTACAGCGACCTAAACACCAACGCTGCAGCGATCGGCTCGTTGTCTATATCGCTGCAGCGTCGCTGAGCGTGACGGTACCTTTAGCTTAGAGGGATGTTAGCAAATGGGATGCTATACTGGAGTATTTGAAGAGGAATAACCTCATGACCCAGTATCAACACGGGTATACTAGGGACCGTTCATGTCAGACTAATTTGATCAGCTTCTATGAAGAGGTAAGTTCCGGACTGGACCAAGGGAAGCCAGTAGATGTAGTGTATATGGACTTTTCAAAAGCTTTTGATACGGTGCCACACAAAAGGTTGATACATAAAATGAGAATAATGGGGATAGGGGGAAATATGTGTAAGTGGGTTGAGAGCTGGCTCAGGGATAGGAAACAAAGGGTGGTTATTAATGGAGCACACTCGGACTGGGTCGCGGTTAGCAGTGGGGTACCACAGGGATCAGTATTGGGCACTCTTCTTTTTAACATTTATTAAACTCTGCAGGGTAATCAATACAGGGGAGGACAATTTTATATAACAGGATGATTTATGTAAACTAGAAGCTTGGACTGATAAATGGCAAATGAGCTTTAATGGGGATAAATGTAAGGTCATGCACTTGGGTAGAAGTAATAAGATGTATAACTATGTGCTTAATTCTAAAACTCTGGGCAAAACCGTCAATGAAAAAGACCTGGGTGTATGGGTGGATGACAAACTCGTATTCAGTGGCCAGTGTCAGGCAGCTGCTACAAAGGCAAATAAAATAATGGGATGTATTAAAAGAGGCATAGATGCTCATGAGGAGAACATAATTTTACCTCTATACAAGTCACTAGTTCGACCACACTTAGAATACTATGCACAGTTCTGGTCTCCGGTGTATAAGAAAGACATAGCTGAACTAGAGCGGGTGCAGAGAAGAGCGACCAAGGTTAGAGGACTGGGGGGGGGGGTCTGCAATACCAAGATAGGTTATTACACTTGGGGCTGTTTAGTTTGGAAATACGAAGACTAAGGGGTGATCTTATTTTAATGTATAAATATGAGAGGACAGTACAAAGACCTTTCTGATGATCTTTTTAATCATAGACCTGAGACAGGGACAAGGAGGCATCCTCTAAGTCTGTTGGAAAGAAGGTTTTAGCATAATAACAGACGCGGATTCTTTACTGTAAGAGCAGTGACACTATGGAACTCTCTGCCGTATGATGTTGTAATGAGTGATTCACTGCTTAAATTTTAAGAGGGGGACTGGATGCCTTTCTTGAAAAGTATAATATTACAGGGTGTATATATACTAGATTCCTTGATAGGGCGTTGATCCAGGGAACTAGTCTGATTGCCGTATGTGAAGTCGGGAAGGAATTTTGTTCCCCATGGTGGAGCTTACTCTTTGCCACATGGGTTTTTTGCCTTCCTCTGGATCAACATGTTAGGGCATATTGGGTTGGGCTATGGGTTGAACTAGATGGACTTAAAGTCTTCCTTCAACCTTAATAACTATGTAACTATATGTAACTATGTACTAGAAGGAACATTTCCTATTGTCTGTACAGGAAGGCACAAGTATTTGAAAGGGCACAACTTGGCTCATCCATCCATTCATAGACAGCATCTAGAAACCCCTTCCCAACTTGCTCTGTATGTACACGGTGCCGCAGGAGCTGTGTTACCGCACACTGTAGTATAGATATGGTGCTGTGATCAGGTAGATTGATGGGTCTAGTTTCCAAAATGAGGTCACTTGTGGGGGGTTTCCACTGTTTAGGCACATCATGGGCTATCGAAACGCTTCATGACACCTGCACAACATTCCATCAAAATCTGGGTTCCAAAACGTCATTCCATCTTTTCTGAGGCCTGCCATGCACCCAAACAGTAGTTTCCCCCAACATATGGGGTATCCGCATACTCAGGAGAAATTGCGCAACAAATTTTGGGGTAAATTTTTATTTTTTTTTTCTGTTACCTTTGTGAAAATAAAGAAATATTGTGTCTAAAGTAAAATTTTAGTGAAAAAAGTTAAATGTTCATTTTTTCCATCCACATTCCATTAATTACTGAAGAACCAGAAGGCTTAATAAACTTCTTGAATGTGGTTTTGAGCACCTTTTAGGGGTGCAGTTTTTAGCATGGTGTAACTTTTGGGTATTTTCTGTCATATAGGCCCTTCAAAATCAATTCATATGTGATGTCATCCCTAAAAAATATGGTTTTGTAAATTTTGTTGGAAAAATGAGAAATCGCTGGTCAACTTTTAGCCCTTATAACTGTCTAACAAAAAAATTATGTTTAAAAAATTGTGCTGATGTAAACTTGACATGTGGGAAATGTTACTTATTAACTATTTTTTTGACATAACTCTTTAAGGGCATAAAAATTTAAAGTCTGAAAATTTCAAAATTGTTCAAATTTGTCAAATTTCCAATATTTTCACAAACAAATGTAAGTCATATAAAATTTGACCACTATCATGAAGTACAATATGTCAAGAGAAAACATTCTCAGAATCAGTGGGATCCGTTGAAGCGTTCCAGAGTTATAACCACATAAAGTGACAGTGGTCAGAATTGTAAAATTTGGCCTGGTCAGGAAGGTGAAAACAGGCTTCGGGGTGAAGTGGTTCAATAGACCAATCCAAGTCATCCTGGAAAAATGAGCCTCTGGTCTGGGCTATAAAAAGCTGGGTTATACAAAGAGAAGTGTTCACATGTGGGGGTCAGCTTATAGGCTGATGTGCTCCATGAATTACTCCCCTCCCCTCAGGAAATCAGGATAACTGCAGACAGAAACATTTAGGTATTTTCTGTTATTTCTCCCTTTTATATTTTATAACGGTTTTGCATATTTGCGTGTCATTTTTTTAAAACTTTTTATATATTTTAAGCACTGTTTATTTTATTGTAATCACTGTACAGTATATTCGCTCTAAAGAACCTATAGCCTTTGTGAGAGTGTGTGACCTTTTTTGATTGTCTGACAGTAACAGATTTCGGGAACTCATCACCCCGTGTGTTTGAGTGGTGGTGGCATAAGAAATTGGGGTGTGCGTAATTTGTCAGGTGTTCTGTTTTTTTTTGTTCTAGGCACTTTATAACCTAGAATAGAGGTTGAGTGTTTTGTAAGAAAAAAATTCCAACAGTTACAGTTTTAGAAGAGTAAGGGAAACTATACTCAACACTAAATGATGATTAGGAAATAGAGATGAGCGACTTTTCCATTAGTCTGTGTCATGAAAACCTCTAAAGCTGCCACCAACTTGTCACAAATAGAGATGGTCGGACAGCTGGATATTTGGGTCCGGCGAGTTTGGCCGAACAGTTACAACAAGTTCGGGTTCGGGCACCAGAACAGTACTCGAACCCCGGACCCCATTCACTTGAATGGGGGGGCCTGAACATCCAGTGTTTGCTACACTGTCATGTGCATGAAAGACCAGTAAACACCACTTCTGATCGATGGTGAAATCATGCCCGCTGGTCAGAGAGTAGAGTGGAGCAAATAAGCTGCAGAGGGAGCCCTGCTTCCTGGATCGTGCCGGCTGATCGGTGCCGCAGCTGCATGTGTCACGGTTGTGTGACAGTCACAGCACATGCATGGACAGCCTGTTTGTTAACATTCGGTAAAAGTGCGGGAAAATATTTGCGTTGCCACAAAAGTATTTTCAGCACTTTAGCAACGATAACGGTGGTGTATCATGAGCATTTGGCACATGTTTGATGAGGGGAGGGGGTTTTCAGAGCTCAGAGGCGCGGCATTCTTGTAAGCACAGCACGGCAGTTATTTTTTTTTCCTTAGCTTTATGTGTGCACATTGCAGCTAGCCAATCAGGGCACAGGAAACACCCACAATGTCCTGACACCACGGCTTATGTCATTGGCTGCTGAAATCACATGTCCCTCTCCATATAAATAGTGGACATCTTGTTTTAGCGTCATTTTGCCACTAACTGCGCAGAGAGGCTGCTCATGACGCTGCCACTGTTAACAAGATTTTAGCTAGTTAGGCGGTTGTATATCAGTCAGATAGTGTAGCTAGATAGTGTCCAGTGTGGCTGTAAAATTTACCTTCCAGCTTTTTTTTTTTTTCCTTTTTTGGACATTACTGAGGTCTACAAAGAAAGCTAGTGGGGCACGTGTTGTGCACTGCTTCGCTTGTGCTCCATGCACGAGCATTCTAGTTCACATGTAGCTAGTGAAGATGGGAGATGCCAGACCCGGACCACAACTTCCATCGGACCCGAACCGCCCCTGGGTGGGTATAATCTATCAAGATACATTGGAGGCTTATCTACAGCATTACAGAATGCTGTAGATAAGCCCCTGATGCCGGTGGCCTTAGTTTATAGGCCGATTTTGGGGTGACAGATTCTCTTTAATATAATCCACCTGTGTGTAATCAAGTCTCCGTATAAATGCACCTGCTCTGTGATAGTCTCAGGGTTCTGTTTGAAGCACAGAGAGCATCATGAAGACCAAGGAACACAACAGGCAGGTCCGTGATACTGTTTTGGAGAATTTAAAACTGGATTTGGATACAAAATGATTTCCAAAACTTTAACCCCTTCACCCCCGGAGCTTTTTCCGTTTTCGTTTTTCGCTCCCCTCTTTCCCAGAGCCATAACTTTTTTATTTTTCCGTCAATTTGGCCATGTGAGGGCTTATTTTTTGCGGGACGAGTTGTACTTTTGAACGACATCAAAATTAAATGCCGCTGTCTGCGTTTGACAGCGGCATTTAACTAGTTAATAGGCGCGTGCAGATCGCGATTCTGCTCGCGCCTATTGCGGGCACATGTCAGCTGTTCAAAACAGCTGACATGTCCCGGCTTTGATGTGCGCTCACCGCCGGAGTGCACATCAAAGCAGGGTTGCCGACGCCGGACGTACTATTACGTCCGGCGTCGGGAAGGGGTTAAACATCCCAAGGAGCACTGTGCAAGCGATTATATTGAAATGGAAGGAGTATCATACCACTGCAAATCTACCAAGATCCGGACATCCCTCTAAACTTTCATATCAAAAAAGGAGAAGACTGATGAGAGATGCAGCCAAGAGGCCAATGATCACTCTGGATGAACTGCAGATCTACAGCTGAGGTGGGACAGTCTGTCCATAGGACAACAATCAGTCGTACACTGCACAAATCTGATCTGGCCTTTATGGAAGAGTGGCAAGAAGAAAGCCATTTCTCAAAGATATCCATAAAAAGTATTGTGTAAAGTTTGCAACAAGCCACCTGGGAAACACACCAAACACGTGGAAGAAGGTGCTCTTGGTCAGATGAAACCAAAAATTGAACTTTTTGGCAAAAATGCCAAACGATATGTTTGGCGTAAAGGCAACACAGCTCACCACCCTGAACACACCATCCCCACTGTCAAACATGGTGGTGGCAGCATCATGGTTTTGGCCTGCTTTTCTTAATCAGGGACAGGGAAGATGGTTAAAATTGATGGGAAGATGGAGCCAAATACAGGACCATTCTTGAAGAAAACCTGTTGGGAGTCTGCAAAAGACCTGAGACTGGGACAAAGATTTGCCTTCCAACAAGACAATGATCCCAAGCATAAAGCAAAATTACAATGGAAGGCTTCGCAAATAAACGTATCCAGGTGTTAGAATGGCCAAGTCAGAGTCCAGACCTCAATCCAATCGAGAATCTGTGGAAAGAGCTGAAAACTGCTGTTCACAAACTATCTCCATCAAACCTCACTGAGCTCGAGCTGTTTTTCAAGGAAGAATGGGCAAGCTTTTCAGTCTCTCAATGTACAAAACTAATAGACATACCCCAAGCGACTTGCAGCTGTAATCACAGTAATTGGCGGTGCAACAAAGTATTAAAGTTAAAGGGGCCGAATAATATTGCACGCCCCACTTTTCAGTTTTTGAATTTCCACAAAAATTTAAAATAGGCAATACATTTCGTTCAACTTCACAATTGTGTTCCACTTGTTGTTGATTCTTCACCAAAAATTTACATTTGGTATCTTTATGTTTGAAGCATCATATGTGGGAAAAGGTTGAAAAGTTCCAGGGGGCCGAATACTTTTTGCAAGACACTGTATATAACCCCTTACATACAATCAAAGATGTCTCCTGGGACTACCTTTTCATGCTCCAAATGTGGTTCAGCTAATACAGATATACCCCATCACTTGTGGGGGTGCATTCATATCCAGAAATTATGGAAAAGCATTCATTCATATATCCAAAACCGGTTATTACGTACCAATAATAGGATTTTACAGAGTCCACGACAGCACCCAACGAGAGAGGGGATCCGCCCACCATCAGGATAGGAACCTACAGGTTAAAAAGGGGGGCGGTCCCCCTCACCTTCTCAGTTGGTTTTCAAAGTATTAGTATACAACAAACATGTTACTTACACTATACAATACCATCACCTCTATAGAGTGAATATCTAACACACCTTCCTTCAGAGTGCATGAAATCCAATGCTCAATAACGGGAGGGAATGTGCGGGTGCTATCGTGGACTCTGTAAAATCCTATTACCGGTACGTAATAACTGGTTTTTCTATAGCCACGACAGCACCCAAAGAGAGACTTTCAGAGACTATCACCTGGGGGGGGGGGGGGGGTGTTACCACAGCATTAAAGGGAACCTGTCACCACGTTTTTGGAAGATGGGATAAAAATAGCGTTAAATAGGGGCAGAGGTGGGCGTTACATTAGTGTGTGTGTTATGCGTTTATTACCCACCTAAGTTGCCGAAATAACTTTGCAAAGTCTCCGTTTTCGCCTGTCAATCAGGCTGGTCAGGTCACATGGGCGTGGTGTCTTCACCCAGATTTGGCGTAGTTTTCCGTTGGTGGCGTAGTGGTGTGCGCATGCCCAAAGTCCGGAATCCTCTTCCAGGGGATTTAAAATAGCGCGGTGTTCGTTATTGCATTGGTGATCGGTGGGCGCGGCCATCTTCCTTTGGCCGCGCGTGC
This sequence comes from Ranitomeya variabilis, assembly GCF_051348905.1. Lineage (NCBI taxonomy): Eukaryota > Metazoa > Chordata > Amphibia > Anura > Dendrobatidae > Ranitomeya > Ranitomeya variabilis. Next base: position 745,658,214 of record NC_135235.1, on the reverse strand, counting down.
GCAGAAGCGGCGCTCTGCTGGCCGCGGCTTCAGGAAAATGGCCGCGGGATGCCGCGCGTGCGCAGATGGATATCGCGGCGGCCATTTTCTTGAAGCCGCGGCCAGCAGAGCGCCGCTTCTGCGCACGCGCGGCCAAAGGAAGATGGCCGCGCCCACCGATCACCAATGCAATAACGAACACCGCGCTATTTTAAATCCCCTGGAAGAGGATTCCGGACTTTGGGCATGCGCACACCACTACGCCACCAACGGAAAACTACGCCAAATCTGGGGGAAGACAACGCCCATGCGACCTGACCAGCCTGATTGACAGGCGAAAACGGAGACTTTGCAAAGTTATTTCGGCAACTTAGGTGGGTAATAAACGCATAACACACACACTAATGTAACGCCCACCTCTGCCCCTATTTAACGCTATTTTTATCCCATCTTCCAAAAACGTGGTGACAGGTTTCCTTTAAGTACTGATCAGCCAAAGTCTAAACTGGAAGAGGACGAAAGATCAAGATGGTAGGGTCTATAAAAAGGTGGAAGGTGATGACCACGTTGCAAATTAGATCAATGGAGACATCTGCCTTCTCCACCCAGCACGATGGCTCGTGCTGAGTGAGCTCTTACTCCCTCTGGTGGAGACTCCCCTCTGGCCGAATAGGTCAGGCAGATGGCATCTCTTATCCAGCGGGCGATATAGTTCTTTGTGACACTCAACTCCTTTCATGACCCTGGAAGGAATCAGCGCCCTACTTTGCCTCCAAGCCTGAGTCCTTCCCAAGGAATCTAGTGCAGCTCTCTTAACATCTAGAGTATGGAACCTTTGTTCTTCAGCTGTAGCAGGGCTATCATAAAAAGGTGGTAAATAGATCTCCTGGCTCCTATGAAACCTAGAAGTGACTTTCGGTAAATAGGCTGGGTCTGGTTTCAAAACTATCTTATCTTCATAGATCATCAGGAAAGGGGGATCTTCTGATAACGACTGAATGTTACTGACCCGTCTCGCGGAAGTTAAGGCTACTAACAGAGCTATTTTAAGGGTCAGCGCTTTCACTGAGTCCGAGTCTAAGGGTTAAAAGGGAGGGCCCATCAATGTATCTAGTACAAGCTTTAAATCCCATGGAGGCAATCTAGCAATTATGAACTGGGTTACTGCGCTCAGAGGCCTTGATGAACCTAGTGATCCACCTCTTCCCTGCCACGTTATAGTTATACAATGCCCCCAATGCCAACACCTGTACCCTAAGAGTATTGATTGATCATCCCAATTCTCGGCCCTTCTGCAAGAACTCCAGAATCACCTGAATTGGAACCTGATCTGACAAGGAAGCGTAGTGGAACCTTAAAAACCTTTCCCAGGTTTTACAATAAATCTTTGTAGTGACTTCCTTCCTACTCTTTAGTAAAGTAGCAATTAAGGGCACTGAGAACCCTCTCAGCAGCTTCCTCTCAAATTCCACGCCATCAAGTGGAGACCCTCCATCTGAGGATGACGGAATAAGCCCTGAGAGAGAAGCTCTGGGCTCGTTGGCAGCACCCACGGGTCGGTCACAGACATCGCCCTTAGCCAGGAGAACCATGGCCTCCTGGGCCAGGAGGGGGCAATCAGTATTACCCTCGCCCCCTCCTCCCTGATCTTCCTGAGGACCAACTGAAATCAAACACATTGGGGGAAACGCATATGCCAGAGTATAATTCCACCGGACCTGAAGGGAATCTATAATCTCTGGCTGGTCCGATGCCCGTAGCGATGCCAACCTCCTGACCTGCCTGTTTGTTGTCGCAAAAAGGTCTACAACCGGAAGACCCCATAGATGTACTATCTGCTTGAAACCTGCCGATCCAGGGACCATTCCCTTTGGCGCAGGGAGTGTCGGCTGGGATAGTCCGCCTGAAAATTGTGCTTCCCCCTTATATGGAGTGCCAATAGGAAGAGGTGCTTTTCGGCTAAGGTGAGAATGTTGCCTGCAGTGGACATCTGTGATTGTGACCTTGTCCCCCTTGATGGTTTAAATAGGCCATTACTGTCATGTTGTCGGTGTGTATCCGCAAATGGGAACCCTGCAGAGATGGTAAAAACTGTAGAAACACATTTTACGGCCTTAAGCTCCTTTAGATTTGAAGAACAGTGAGCTTCCCTGGCAGTCCACATCTCATGGGCTAGACTGTCTCCCCTGTGAGCTATATTGTCTGGCTTTATTCCCCATGGTACCCCTCTGGATAAATGTAGCGGGTTTAGCCTCCAAACTAGACTGTTGATCGTGGCAACCGACTAACGCCACTTTCCTCTCAGATGGCCCTGCAGCCTCTTTTCTGCTTCGAGCACCTCGTTCTGCAGTGTGCTGGTGTGGAACTGAGCCCATCCGTACAGCTGGCATGCAAGACGTCATGGAACTCAGCAGGGACATTGCGTCTCTTAATGTCAGATCTGGATTGTCTCTTACTCCACTGACTTTGCGGATGATGGCCAACTTTTTGTCCTCCGGTAGAAAACAATGTTGGTCTGAGTCCAGAAGAATGCTCAGGTGTTTCTGACGGGTTGAGGGAACTAGCCGCGACTTCTCCAGATTGACCCGAGACCTTGCAGAGATAATTTTATATAGTTTAGCCAGGTACTGCACTGGACGTCCGACCCTCCTACTATTAGGAAATCATCCAGGTATGGTATGACCAGGGTATCCTGTTGTCTCAAATAGGCCATGACTTCCGCAATTACTTTAGTAAATATACGCGGTGCCATGGACAGAACTAACGGCATAGTGGTGAATTGAAAATTCCTAACCTGGACGCCTAGCTGTACCGCCACTCTGAGATATTGCTGGTGATCCTGGTAAAAAGGCAGATGGTAGTAGGCATCCTTTAAATCCAGGACTGTCATGAAACACCTGGGAAACAGAAGTTTAGTTGCAGACTTGATGGATTCCATTTTAAAAGTATGACACTGCAGGAGCCTATTTAGCTTCCGGAAATTTATAATGGTTCTAAATGAACCATCAGGTTTGGGAATTAGGAATAAGGGAGAATAAAATCCTTTTCCTTTCTGGCCCCTAGGGACTTCCACGAGGACCCTCTTTTTCTTCAACTGTAAAATTTCTATTTCCAGGGCCTGCTGCCGGTTGGGGGAATTTTTGAAAGTTGTTAACAGGAAGGAGTCCGGAGGAATACTCCGAAACTCCAATTTTAGCCTGGATGATATAATACCAAGGATCCAGGCGCTGGATGTTATATGGACCCACTGATTAAAATATTTTTACAAATATTTCATTCAGCTCGGGGCCAAACAAATACTCACCCCTGCATGGAATGGCACATAATTTTGCTCTAGCATGCGCGTCCCCCTTCCAGCTCTTCAGCCAGATCACTCGGCAGCCAGCGTTCGACAGGCCAGCAGAACTAGCGGTCAACCATAGAGAATCCACTGAAGCATCTGCCAGGTAATCCGCCCCGCTGCGAATTTGTGAGAGGGAGTCTAGCAACTTGCCTTTAGGGAACTTAGAACGTAACTGATCCTCCAGCTGGTTCAGCCAGACCATCATGGATCTGGCTGTGCGGGTGCTTGCAACTGCTGGCTTAAAAACCCCAGCCGATGACTCCCACACCCGCTTCAGGAGCATGTTTGCTTTTGTCAGATGGATCCTTCAGAAGAGCTCCATTTTCCAGCAGTAGTGCAGATCTGTTTGATGCGGAGGCCATGGCTGCATCCACCCTAGGAATCTTAACCTATTCCGCCAGTACATCATCCTCAAATGGGTATCTCCTTTTGCGGCGGATAGCATGAATCCCTTATCCCATTCTCTCTTAATGAGGCTTTTAACTGTGTTTATTACTGTGAAGGACTTACTAGTCCTCTGACACAAGCCTGCAAACATGAGGTCCTTAGCAGATTTGGGCTCTCTACTGTCCTTGACCCCCATGGTGACTCGCACCGATCTCACCAATGAGTCCATATTTTCTATGGGGAAGCAAGGCCTCCCCTCCTCGTCCGAAGATGATGAAGGGGACACTGAGGACTCAAACTGCTGCCCCCCCATCGACGGACTAGATCCTGAGCTCTAAAGCTAGCTCTTTTATGGGCCTCTCCCTTAAGGAAGCTCCTAATTTCTTCCCTGATAACAGCCTTTAGATCCAATGAATGAACAGGAGCCTCCTCCTCCAGGGTCTGGCATATGCAGGACTGACAAAGCCTTTTAGCATAGCTGTCAGGCAGGGGTACTGTGCACAAAGCACAATGGTTGTGCTTAGTTTTTGCCAAATTCTTAACCTGAACCTAGCGCACAGAAGGGGGAAATTCTGCTTACTAGGTGATCATACACACACCACCCGAAGCTGTGTCTCAGTGGAGTACAGGTTCCGGAGGAGGGGATACAGTGCACAACGTAGCGGACCCAGATGGCTGCCAGCTCTGTTCACCATTCTTGCCAGTGGTCTCGCTCACCCTGGAGCCACCGCTGCTCCTTTTGCGCTGCTCTGACACCTCCGCAAACGGTGCCTACATATCGCCCAGAGAGGACATTCTTGCCGCACACTGCCCTGGCGTCTGCCTAAGAAGGCCCGGCCATGCTTCCTCTCCTACCCGGTCTCCCTGGAGGTTCACACCTCCACTTCAAGGTCATGGGCGCTTTACTGCTGCTGCGCAAAGACGATGCCATCCGGCTTTCTGGATGAATGCAGAGAGCCCCACTCCACCTGCGCTGCGCCCACGTGACCCAGGACGGCCTTCCCCGGACTCTAGGATCGCGACATCCATCTGCCAGACGAGGAGGGGTCTGCGTGCAGAGCACCCCCGACGCTGCTTCTGGCGTCCCAGGCTCTGCCGTTCCCTCAGATACCACAGAGGTTGCTTGGACCCAGGTGTCTTCCTGCAGGTTCCCACTTCAGGACAGGATCCCAACTGAGGAGGCAAGGGGAACCGTCCCCCTTTTTAACCTGTAGGTTCCTGTCCTGATGGTGGGCGAATCACCTCTCTCATTGGGTGCTGTCGTGGCGATAGGAAAATACATATTGCATTACTTTTCCATTAACACCACAGTGGGCGGTTTTCAACATCCTGGCAGATAGTCATCAAAATATACCGAGACAGATTAGATCATCACTAATTATTTGGGCCTCTGCTACGAGGAAGAGTATCCTCCATCATTGGTTAAAGCCAGCGCCATCAGCACTAACACTTATTCAATCCAAATTTACATTTTTGTTTAAAATGGATTGGCTCGACACACTGACAAAGAAAACGTGACCGGGAAATTCTTTGAAAGATGGGTGTCCTTCATTCCCACATTACCAGACAACACTAAAGATAGATTGAGGAAACAATTCGAACATACCACATGGTACTTTAGTTGAGACACTTCATAATCGGATTCCAATACCATAGTCATTGACGTTATGCGAGAGTTCAATTCGCACACGGTGGGAATGGGAGGAAGGTTTTTTTCTTTTTTTGGTTAAGTGTTAAATTCATGGTATTTGTTGGATATCATTGGCTGTATGTACTAATTTGCATTTAATAAACAAAGTTAGCAAAAAAAAAAAAACTCTTTGCTAGGACATATAAATAACTACAGTGGGGAAAAAAAAGTATATAGTCAGCCACCCATTGTGCAAGTTCTCCCACTTAAAAAGATGAGAGAGGCCTGTTATTGACATCATAGGTAGACCACAACTATGAGAGTCAAAATGAGAAAACAAATCCAGAAAATCACCTGGTCTTACTAATTTTGCAAATTATGGTGGAAAATAAGTATTTGGTCACCTAAAAACATGCAAGATTTCTGGCTCTCACAGTCCTGATACTTCTTCTTTAAGAGGCTCCTCTGTCCTCCACTCATTACATGTAGTAATGGCACCTGTTTGAACTTGTTATCAGTATAAGACACCTGTCCACAACCTCAAACAGTCACACTCCAAACACCACTATGGTGAAGACCAAAGAGCCGTCAAGTTTAGGGTAGATACAAATACAAAAGCACCGCACTCAGAGTGTGCACTCTATTGATCCCTAAGTTTTCATGATTAGTCAATACTTTACAAGATTACATATGACCACTGAATATGGTTGTAGGATAATAAGCCACAGAAAACATAAATAGGAATATAAAGGACCAGTGTCACTACTGTATTTCAATATATGAAAGGAAGAAGCTATATGCCATAAAAAGTCAAAAATTTATTGACATATTGAAAATAACATTGTAATAAAATGTAAAATCAATAGGGACAGCAAATGCAAAAAGAAGGCCGCAAAAAGGGACCAGTGCCAATATTAAGTGCTAACTACACAATAAATCACAGTTTTGTAATATTGCCCTAAGCCCAAAAAGATATTAATAACAAGCAGATATGTATTATCAAGGTGTGGCGCAAAAGAACTTCCAATTCAAGACAGATATCTACTCGCCTAAGGTCAAAAAGATGCAGGTAGAGTGTGCACTAAGGGTTAAAGATGCCCAAACAAATGCCAATAGCTGCAAGCTATGTTACAGATCAAAGAAGGGGGAGGGACAAGTGTTAAAGAGTGTAGTAAATCAGTTTTGTAGTGAAGCCCTAGCCACCCCTCCCCCCCAAATATATTTTTTTATTATATGTAATATGATAGCAAGCATATATTTGTATTATCAGAGGTATGGAGCAAGAACTAGCTTCCAAATCAAGACAGATATGTGCTTGCCTAAGGTCAAGGAATGCAAATAAAATGTACACTAAAGGTTAGAAGTATCCATATGAGTGCTAGTAGCTACAGGCTATATAAAAGACCAAAGGTTAGGTACAAGTGTTATAAGATGTATAAGGCACTTTACCTAGAAGCGGCAGAGGAACCCCGACGCGCGTTTCGGATGTAGCCTTGTCCAGGGGAAGCGTGTATGTAAGTGCCATCTTGCTGTGTTTATATATCATGTCTGATTCATTGGTGGTAGCGGCTTGATAGCAGTGCTTCCGCTGGCAGACCTGCATGACGTCACCTCAGCGTCACATGATGCCTGATCTCCTTCCTGCTCGACACGTCAGAGCAGGGGGAGGGACGGGCAGCAGCCTATACTATCTCCAAGGTGACGACACATTGTATTTCAATATAGTACATAGAGAGAAAAAAAATCTAGCAAGTACAAAGACTATAGCCACAGTGGAGCGCTATTGCCAGAAAACCATATATTGAGTGTTATATTAAATTGATCTAGACAATCATAAGAAAAAAAGTGTTAAAAAGTGCTTTAAGTGCATAAAGTGCTAGCTAAAGTGCAAGCTAAGGTATAGGTAAAAGTACTTTAGGGTAATATATCTTAATATGAATAGCAGCATACATAGTACATACACATTGAAAGCAGAGCATGGTTGTAGGCTTAAATGAATAAATAAAGCAAGTGTACACACTTGCCTGCAAATCTGCCATGTTCGCCTGCCAAGATACCACTCATGCTCGCCAGTACCTGCCTGCCTGTTGGGCCAGTCACTATACCAGCCGTGCCAGCGTTCCAGCCTCCTGTCTCTTAGGGGGTCACCTGACATCCATCTGAGGTCAGTACTGGTGTAGCACCTGGCCCTGACTCCCTCGTCTCTCAAAGGATCGTGGTATCGTCAGCCGCTGTGCATCCGAGGTCGGTCTTGGTGAGGCACCTAGTCAAGCCACTCCAGACTCTTCTCGGATCAGGCACAATGGTTCCTCCAATCACAGTCCGTTACACGTATATTTTAGCAGGAACATTAAACTCTACTGGAATGAAGGACAAATGGTGGAGGAAAATGCAGCCAGCTATGTGGCCAACCTGAGTTTGTTCCAAAGATGAAAGAACACCAGCAGGGCTCAAATGACAAGTTTATCTTTCAGAGACTAGTCATACACTATCCATTTAGCTCCATCTATCCCTATATGAGAAATGAAGGTACCAATAGACGTGGTACTTAGTGATCAGCGAGTATACTCGTTGCTCGGGTTTTCCCGAGCACGCTCTTGTGTTCTCCGAGTATTTGTAACTGCTCAGAGATTTAGTTTTTGTTTACGCAGCTGCATGATTTACAGCTGCTATCCAGCCTGAGTACATGTGGGGGTTGCCTGTTTGTTAGGGAATTCCCACATGTATTCAGCCTGTCTAGCTGTCGAAAATCATGCAGCTGCGACAACAAAAACAATCTCCGAGCACTCACAAATACGCCTCGGAGACACCCAAGTATGCTCGGGAAAACCCGAGCAAAAAGTATACTTGCTCATCACTAGTGGTACCCCATAGCAAACTCCCGCCCGCCAAGGTAGGAACCACTATACGCACAAAACAACCAATCCACTACAGAATCCTGAAAGTATTGTCTAGTAGAGGAAATTCGGCAAGAACCATTCAGTAAAGGCCATAGTGTTTAAGTACAGAACAGCCTCATTAAGGCTACGTTCACAATTGCGTTGTGCGCCGCAGCGCACAACGCAAACAAAAACGCAGCAAAACGCATGCACAACGCTGCGTTTTGCGCCGCATGCGTCGTTTTTTCTATTGATTTTGGACGCAGCAAAAATGCAACTTGCTGCGTCCACTGCGCCCCGACGCGGGCGCCGCAGCGAAGCATGCGGCGCAAAACGCAAGTGCGACGCATGTCCATGCGCCCCCATGTTAAATATAGGGGCGCATGACGCATGCGGCGCCGCTGCGGCGCCCGCCGCTAATGTGAACGTAGCCTACTAGAGATCCTCCAATAAAATGATCATGCCCGTATCTCCAACATAAATATATATAAGGAATATAAATGGAAACAAAAGTCGAAAAAACAGTGAAAAATGTTTATTCGAGTAATCAAGTCCTGGAATTAATGGTCAGATGACCTGACTTTTCAAGAACATTCTTGGGGTCCACATTCTGGAGGATACAGACGTAGGCATGTGGATGAGAATTTGTCTGAACAATAGTTAAGTCCTGGTATTGTGAAATGAGGTAAAATGTGTTTTACTGATTAATATAAAAATAATATTTTTCTTCTCTAATAAAAATTACTCTCTACTCGGGACCCCAAAACAGAAAATATAAAATATTTAAAGAAAAAAAAAAAAAAAAATGATACCACACAATTTGTCTTATTCATGTCAATAATTTGTGTGGTAGATTTCAAAACAGGGGGTGACACAAAGGCCTGGTTGGGATGGGCACATAGGGCAATAATATCGGGAATCACTCCTTTTACCGTTCTTCCTACAAACCCGGCATCTTTTTTGTGGATATTTTTGGGTGGAAGTGGCAGGGACAACGTGAATAAAATGTCGCTCCGATAGTCTCCGGACATCCTCTGACTCGAAGACTGCCTCCTGTGCCTGCATTGAGCCAAAAAGGAGACACTCGATAATTTTCTCCTGGTACTGAAGAAATGTCAGTTCTCCTTGTGACCTTTTATAGAGTACAAAGCTATTGTAGGTAGCAATTTGAATGAGGTAGATTGCTACCTTTTTGTACCAGGCCCTGGTCTTCCTCCTCACCAGATACGGTTGAAGCACCTGGTCCGAAAGGTCAACGCCTCCCATATATTTATTAAAGTCTGTGACGCAGACTGGTTTTTTCTTGTCCCTAGTGGCACCCCTGTCTCTGACCGTAACATGGGTGTCCGCGTGCAGAGTGGTCAGCATGTAAACGTCCTTCTTGTCATTCCACTTCACTGCAAGAAGTTGGTCACTTGCAAGCGAGAATGACGCCCCCTTCTTCAAACGTCTGGACACCAACTGTGTTGGAAACCCCACTCTGTTTTCCCTGACAGTCCCACAGGCCCCAGTATTTGCAGCGTGAAGAGATTGGTATAGGGGGATACTCGTATAGTAGAAGTCTGTGTAAACGTGGTACCCTTGATGGAGAAAGGGCGTCATTAGCTCCCAGACAATTTTACCTGGGATGCCAATTGTCGGGGGGCAATTTGGGGGGCTAATTTGGCGGTCACTACCTTCGCAAACTATAAATGTGGATGTGTAGCCTGTTGTGCTCTCGCACATTTTGTAGAGCTTGAAGGTGTATTTTGCTCGCTTGGAGGGGACGAATTGGCGGAATATCAGACGGCCCTTGTAACTCATTAAAGACTCGTCGACTGCCACATTTTGCTCAGGTGTGTATGAATTTATAAATAAATCTTTCAGGAGGGAAATAAGGGGTCTCAATTTGTTTAGGCGATCGTCACTTCTTGGGGGGGCTTGGGAATTGTCACTAAAGTGAAGAAATCTCATAAGGGTTTCATAGCGGGCTCGGGACATGACAGCTGCAAATACAGGGGTGCTGTGGACAGATTTTGGTGCCCAGTAGGAGCGGAGTGTGTTCTTTTTTACTAATCCCATGTTCAGGGTAAGGCCTAAAAATTGTTTTATTTCAGGGACATTTGTGGGGATCCAGGAATTGGAATGAAACGATGTGGGTTTTTGGGAAATGCATTGACGGGCATATAAATTGGTTTGGTGGGCGATCAATTGTAGGACTTCAGGGGTAATGAAAATTTGGAAAAAATCAAAGGGAGTAAAATTGGCTACATCAACCTTTATACCAGGGGTTGCTAAAAAAGGGGGAATTTGTGGGGAAAAGGAACTGTTGTGATGCCACAGCATTGGGGGGACTGCGGTACTTGTTCCTTCCTCTGTATCTTCAGCAGTCATGACCCAATCCACTACCATCGGGCTGTCGGATCCTGTGGAGAAAGATTTGTTGTCAGTCGGCTCTGCTTCAGAGGCAGATACTGTTTCACTGCCGGAGCAAAGCAAGTTGAACGCCTGCTCCACTCTGAATGTTCTGCGGGCCATTAATATTTTCTATATGCCTGCCTAACAAAAAAGCCTAAACCTAGCCTAGCCCTGCTAGACCTAAACCCAACCCTGCTAGACCTAAACCCAACCTAACACTGCTAGACCTAAACCTAATCTAACACTACTACACCTAAACCTAACACTACTAGACCTAAACCTAACACTACCAGACCTAAACCTAATACTGCCAGACCTAAACCTAATCTAACACTACCAGACCTAAACCTTAAGGTACCTTCACACTCAGCAACTTTACAACGAGAACGACAACGATCCGTGACGTTGCAGCGTCCTGGATAGCGATCTCGTTGTGTTTGACACGCAGCAGCGATCTGGATCCCGCTGTGATATCGCTGGTCGGAGCTAGAAGTCCAGAACTTTATTTCGTCGCTGATGACCCGCTGTCATCGCTGGATCGGTGTGTGTGACACCGATCCAGCGATGCGTTCACTTGTAACCAGGGTAAATATCGGGATACTAAGCGCAGGGCCGCGCTTAGTAACCCGATATTTACCCTGGTTACCATTGTAAAAGATAAAAAAAAAAAAAACAGTACATACTCACATTCTGATGTCTGTCACGTCCCCCGGCATCCACAGGGTTAAAACTGCTTTCGGCAGGAGCGCTGCTAATGCCGCACTGCCGAGAGCTTCCCTGCACTGACTGTGTCAGCGCCGGCCGTAAAGCAGAGCACAGCGGTGACGTCACCGCTGTTACTGCTGGCGCTGACACAGTCAGTGCAGGGAAGCTCTCGGCAGCGGCGCGTGCATTGGTAACCAGGGTAAATATCGGGTTACTAAGCGCGGCCCTGCACTTGTAACCCGATGTTTACCCTGGTTACCCGGGTGCTGCAGGGGGACTTCGGCATCGTTGAAGACAGTTTCAACGATGCCGAAGTCGTTCCCCTGATCGTTGGTCGCTGGAGAGAGCTGTCTGTGTGACAGCTCCGCAGCGACCACACAACGACTTACCAACGATCACGGCCAGGTCGTATCGCCGGTCGTGATCGTTGGTAAGTCGTTTAGTGTAACGGTACCTTAACACTGCTACACCTAAACCTAACACTACTAGACCTAAACCTAACACTACCAGACCTAAACCTAACACTACTAGACCTAAACATAATTAACATACTAAATTAGTATTTATTTTACCTTTGAAAAACTGTAGGCCTAGCCCTAATCACAAAAAATGAAAAAAAAATATCATAATAATAATTAAAAAAAAAATGTAACTTGACAATGGCGATAACACAGAATGAGGAGGTAATCAATGATGTTTAGAAGATTTACAGAAAGGGAGCTAGAAATGTGATTTTTGCGACTTTTTTCTCACTGACAAGGCAGCACTTTGGGTGCAGTGTATCTCTCTTCTCTCCCAAAACAACTACAAGCAGAGAAGTTCTATCCAAGTGACTGCCCACCTTTATACCCTGTGGTCCTAAGCGCCGTTTGGATTTATTTTCTTATCTCTATTTTAGAATTTTTTGACAACAGGTGGTACTTGTCCACCAAACTAGGCAGCTAAGATCAGGCTACATTGTTCAGTGCTAGTGGCTTTTGGTATTAGATTACATATAATGCAATCTTTATCTGTGCCTTCTCTGTATTTAGCAGTCACTACTCACCTGAATGGTTATCTGTAGGAATCTCCTCTGTACACCGCTCATCGCCCCTCACATATGTCTCTGTAGTGTTAATATAGGTCAGATCTTCACCCTGAAACAAATATTGTAAAAGTCACAGACAGATGGAGAAGTCACATCTATGATCAGCTCTAATCCTGCCATCTCCACCGTTCTCATCACACAAGTATAAAACACATAATACTGGTGGATAAAACAAGACTGAGCACAAGACCTTCACAGCCATCTACACATCATAGGGGAGATCTCATGACACCTTCTCTCCATCTACCTGATGATCCTGAGGAACATTGGGATCTTCTTGGTTACAGTCTTGTGGAAGAAGAGGACTGGGACATCTCTCTGGTATTGTCCTCTTACTGGATAAATCTGGAGGAAGCACATACAGGGACTGAATTCATTCTTTACATACAGATAATTATAGGCCGTGTGTATTTAGTCCTGTCTATTACCTGGTGATGTGAGGGGCTGAGGAACCTCCATTATGATGTTCTTGTACAGATCTCTGTGTCCTTCTAAATATTCCCACTCCTCCATGGAGAAATAGACGGCGACATCCTGACACCTTATAGGAACCTGACACATACAATGATATCGTCATCCCCCGATCCCTTCATAGCATTACTGTATAATGTCCCAGCATTCCCAGCAGTGTCACCTCTCCAGTCAGCAGCTCAATCATCTTGTAGGTGAGTTCTAGGATCTTCCGGTCATTGATGTCCTCATGTATCAGGGGGTGAGGTGGAGGACCCGTGATTGGGGTCAGGGGTCTTCCCCATCCCTCAGACACAGGGTCCTGACAGCGCTCACTAGAGGTCTTCTTCACCACTGTGTATTCCTGGTTATGGAAAGACACATTTGTAAATCTCACTACAGACACTTCCAGAGTCCTCACCTCTCCAGTTCTGTCCATCTGTTATTCCCATAGATAAGAATCATGTAATGTGACGTCATCAGAATCTCTCACCTCTCCAGTAAGACGGAAGAGGATCTCTAGGGTGAGGTGCAATATCCTCTCCACCATCTTGTCTCTCTCTGTATCCATCCTTGATGGGTAATTCAGAAAAATTCTCTTATATAGATCTTCACTGAGAGGATCTGATGTTGTAGAGACCTGAATGAGAAGAAGATGTAACATCATAAATAATGACTGGAGCGGCGATTCCCGTTTAAAGCCATGATCTGTGGATCTGATGATGTATGACGCCAGAAGAAGACACTAGTGACTAGTGTATTTTTATGGCGGCCATTAATGATCTCCACTCTGAGGACTGGAGGAACTTTGGCCTGAATGCTGCGCTCGCGGTGTGAACACAGACATATTACACAATTATTTAGGAACGGCGACTTGTGGACTAAACTCGTTTTTTTTTTTCAAGTGAACAATGTCCATGGACCATATTTGTGTATTAAAGGGTATGTCCAGGACTATAGTCACCTAGAGAATAATGGGGCCTCCAGCACAGACCTCCACCCGCAGAGCCGCACTCCACATAGAGAATAATGGAGCCTCCAGCACCGACCTCCACCCGCAGAGCCGCACTCCACATAGAGAATAATGGGGCCTCCAGCACCGACCTCCACCCACAGAGCCGCACTCCACATAGAGAATAATGGAGCCTCCAGCACCGACCTCCACCCGCAGAGCCGCACTCCACATAGAGAATAATGGGGCCTCCAGCACCGACCTCCACCCGCAGAGCCGCACTCCACATATACGGCTGTACTGTACTCACAAGACCTGTGATGAGGTCACAGGAGGGGAGGAGTCAGGGGTCACATGATCAGGGGCCTCAGTGTATGCAGGACTCTGCTGTGCTGGTTGTCATGGTGCTGGATGAGGGGAACTTTATGTGTGAGGTCAGGAGGGGTTTACAGTGCGGATGTAGCAGAGCCGTGTGCGATGTATAACCAAACCTGATTTACTGCAAAAACATTTCCCACATTCTGAACCCGAGTATTGCTTCTCCCCTGTGTGAGTTTTTTCATGCTCAATAAGATTTGATCTCCAATTAAAACGCTTCCCACATTCTAAACGTGAAAAAGGCTTCTTCCCGGTGTGGGTTCTCTGGTGACTAGCAAGATGCGATTTCCGAATAAAACATTTCCCACATTCTGAACATGAGTATGGCTTCTCCCCTGTGTGAATTCTCTGATTTATAACAAGATCTGATTTATAATTAAAACATTTCCAACATTCTGAACACAATAACGATCTCTCCCCTGATTGAGCTCTCCGCCCCTTAACATTCTGTAATATATCAGAAGATAGGACCTGTTGATTATGAAATACATCTTTGTTGTGAAGGGCTGAGGCTATATCTGAAGCAATGACATGCTCTTCATATGTATCTGGTGTTATATCATGATCTTCTGCTTTCAAATCTGAGGATACCATATGTCTTTCTGACTTCCTGTTAAAAACGTCTGCCAAGAATAAAACAATTTTATTTGTAAGAAAGTAACTGTATCTTTATATTGTTAATGTTATATTTATTAGCATTTCTATATGAAATAGCAAAATTCAGTTATTAACAAACTAAAATTGTGATGGCAAAACAGAGCTCAATCTATTGATATAGCAAGATAATGATATGAGGACACCACACCATTTTCTGATTTCGGTGTTGACGATTAAATGCACTTTAGCACAGAAGCAGGGCAGCGCAACGGAGCAGCATGGCAATGAACAAAGGAGCCCTGCCATTAAACCAGATGCAAGACTGAATTTACTGATCAATCAATTTGCAATCACATAATGTAAAATTCTGTCAAGCAGTCGAGGTGATGTAGGAATTTCCTTACAAAGGCAGCATCTGCCTTTAACATCAGTGGCTGAGAGGCATTTAAATAAGTACACATTGCTTCCCAACCCCCCCATGAGTTAGTATTGTAGCAGCTGGGGGTCCGCTGAATTCCTCTGTGACTGCCATGTTGGTGCCAAGCGGCTTGTCCCTGCCTGCAGCCCTGGTTTGACAGTCTCTACCCATGTGTTCTATTATTGGTCTATGGGAATTTTTTTTTTTTTGCATAACGAGATCGAGATCATCATCATCCATCAATCATCAATCATCAATCATCAATCATCAATCATCAATCATCACATTTTTTTTTCAGGCCGTTCACCGTACAAGATAAATACTGAAATAGTTTTATATATACAGGTTATCATGGAAATGGCGATACCAAATCTGCCATATTTGTTTTTTCTTTCAAACTAAGCTATATTTTCATTTGGAAAATTGGGTATTTGGGGCATTTTTTCTTCCATTAACATTTTTTTTAATATCTTACTTTCAGAATAAAATAATCAATTGTTTAGATAATACATTGCAGAAACAAAATTTCACACAACATTTAAATTTTTTCTAAGATTCTTAGTTATAAAAAATGTATTGGCACAATAAAGGAGCATTCATTTCAAGGGAACCCGTCACCTCCAAAATCGAAGATGAGCTAAGCCCACCGGCATCAGGGGCTTATCTCCAGCATTCTGTAATGCATTCTGTAATGCTGTAGATAAGCCCCCGATGTATCCTGAAAGATGAGAAAAAGAGGTTAGATTACTCACCTGGGGGGGTGGGGCGGTCCGATCCGATGGGCGTCGCGGTCCAGTTTGATGGGCGTCGCGGTCCGGTCCAGCGCCTCCCATCTTCTTACGATGACGTCTTCTTCTTGTCTTCACGCTGCGGCTCCGGCGAAGGCTTACTTTGTCTGCCCTGTTGAGGGAAGAGCAAAGTACTACAGTGCGCAAGCGCTGGGACCCTTTGACCTTTCCCGGCGCCTGCACTCTGCAGTACTTTGCGCTGCCCTCAACAGGACAGATAAAGTACGCCTGCGCAGGAGCCACAGCGTGAAGAGGACGTCATCGTAAGAAGATAAGAGGCCCTGGTCCGGACCACAACGGGAACGCCCCCAGGTGAGTATAATATAACCTCTTTTTCTTACCTTTCAGGATACCTCTGGGGCTTATCTACAGCATTACAGAATGCATTACAGAATGCTGGAGATAAGCCCCTGATGCCGGTGGGCTTAGCTCATCTTCAATTTTGGGGGTGACAGGTTCCCTTTCATACAATTAATCAAGTTTACAAACTAATTCCAGATATTTTTGACCGGGAGCACTTGCCACAAGAACAGTATCCATGTCGGCCTTACATAGAGTCATCTAACTGGCAGTACTCGTTAAGAAACAATTAATATACAGATAAGAATTCCTGACAGGACACAGATTATTACATGTAATACTATTTTTTTTCCATCTGTGACTTGTCTGCATTTAGTGGTCACTACTCACCTGAGTAGTCATATGTAGGAATCTCCTCTTTACACCGCTCATCACCCCTCACATATGTCTCTGTAGTATTAATATGGGTCAGATCTTCACCCTGAAACAAACATTGTAAAAGTCACAGACAGATGGAGATGTCCCTAAAAAATTATAAGTTAAACCGCACCTCATATAGCCAGGGTCCTACGGGACACTATTTAGGACGCACGTCACAACCAGGGAGTTCACCCCGGAAGAAAGTCCATACCGTTCTCAATACACAAGTATAAAACATACAATACTGGAGGATAAAACAAGACTGAGCACAAGACCTTCACAGCCATCTACACATCATAGGGGAGATCTCATGACACCTTCTCTCCATCTACCTGATGATCCCGAGGAACATTGGGATCTTCTTGTTTACAGTCCTGTGGAAGAAGAGGACGGGGACATCTCTCTGGTGTTGTCCTCTTACTGGATAGATCTGGAGGAAACACATACAGGGACTGAATTCATTCTTTATATACAGATAATTATAGGCCGTGTGTATTTAGTCCTGTCTATTACCTGGTGATGTGAGGGGCTGGGGAACCTCCATCATGACGTCCTTGTACAGATCTTTGTGTTCTTCTAAATACTCCCACTCCTCCATGGAGAAATAGACGGCGACATCCTGACACCTTATAGGAACCTGACACATACAATGATACCGTCACCCCCCGATCCCTTCATAGTGTCACTGTATAATGTCCCAGCATTCCCAGCAGTGTCACCTCTCCAGTCAGCAGCTCAATCATCTTGTAGAGAAGTTCTAGGATCTTCTGGTCATTGCTGTCCTCATTTATCTGGGGGTAAGGTGAAGGCCCCGTGATTGGGCTCGGGGGTCTTCCCCATCCCTCAGACACAGGGTCCTGACAGCGCTCACTAGAGGTCGTTTTCACTAGTATGTAATCCTGGTTATGGAGAGACATTAATAAATCTCACTACAGACATTTCCAGAGTCCTCACCTCTCCAGTTCTGTCCATCTGTTATTCCCATAGATAAGAATGATGTAATGTGACGTCATCAGAATCTCTCACCTCTCCAGTAAGCCGGAAGAGGATCTCTAGGGTGAGGTGTAATATCCTCTCCGCCATCTTGTGCTTGTCCATATCCATCTTTGGATTCCGGTATAAAACTGTAATCTGTGGATCTGATCCTGTAAGATACCGGAAGAAGAAACTACTGAGTAGAGTATTTTTATGGCGTTCATTAATTAGCTTTATGCCACAGGGAATTTTTCTATGCATATTTCAAAAGCTGCTCCAACATTCACATACGTAAATGAAACTTTACAATATTCTTTAGCGTTCCAATAGGAAATCCATCCTGCTGTTCAGATATTTTTTTTTTTTTCCCGACTAGGTCTTGTAAACAGTGTAAAAGCAAAACACCAAAAACAAGGACAGGACTGGAGTCTCCGCTCTGAGGACTGGAGAAAGTTCAGCCTGAATGCTGCAATCGGGTCATTCCATATCAAGTGATCCAAATATGAATATTTTTTTTACCTGACGTCTTTAGATTTTTTTTATTTTTTGTTTTTATGAAGTACAACTTTAGTTAATTACAAATTAAAAGTTTTAAATCTTTTTCTTCATCAAGGTTTTACAGATTTCTAAAGTTTTGAAAAAGCGCGGATTTTGGCCTGGTATGGCTTTACAATTTTTATCATATCTCGGGCTAGAATTAAGATACAGAGGTGGGAGAGGCATCATTTTTCTCAGAACGGTACTGGCTTTCGTTTGATATGTCACAAGACTTTGTTTCTTTATATCAAATTCAAAATTTTGAAGCGAAATTGTGAAAAAAACGTATGTTTTAAAATTGTGAAAACATGCATGTGTGTTACTTGTGTTCTTGTTTATATTTGTACAGGGATTCAACTTGGGACCTATCAAATTTTAAAAAATTTTTTTTAAAGCCTTGAATCATCTGATTTTATGTTTGTGTGAGTTTCTTCCTTTTTTCTTTTCAAATTACAACTTATTGCATTCAACATTTATATGCAACAATAAAGAAACACAAAAAGCAACTACTGAAGTGCCAGAATAAATACATCTTAAAGGGAACCTGTCACCCCCATATTCGACGATGAGCTAAGCCCTCCGGCATCAGGGGCTTATCTACAGCATTGTGTAATGCTGTAGATAAGCCCCGATGTAACCTGAAAGATGAGAAAAAGGGGTTAGATTATACTCACCTGGGCGGGCGGTCCGATCCGATGGGCGTCGCGGTCTGGGGCCTCCCATCTTCTTACGATGACGTCCTCTTCTTGTCTTCACGCTGCGGCTCCGGCGTACTTTGTCTGCCCTGTTGAGGGCAGAGCAATGTACTGCAGTGCGCAGGCGCCGGGCCTCTCTGATCTTTCCCTATACTCTGAACAGCTAAGTCATAGCGACCACTAGGGTTGAGCGACTTTCATTTTTTTAAGATCGAGTAGGGTTTTGGGAAACCCGATTTTGTCCAGAGTCGAGTCGAGTGCAGTCGGCCGATTATCGCTAAAAGTCGGGGATCGACCGAAACACGAAACCCAATGCAAGTCAATGGGGAAGCATAGTCGGCAGTGAGTGGAGGCCAGGAAAACACCTACAGTGCCCATTTTAATGCCAAAAACATCCATTCTTGTTTCTGAAGCTTGTCAATCTTAATTAACTTTATAATAATAGTTGGGCATAGGGAATTGGGGGTCATTTGGCAAAAGTTGTGGGGGGAGTAGGGCCGGCTCAAGTTTTTCGTGGGCCCAGGAAATGCGGACTACGTCACGGCGGTGTTGCAGGGAAAGGTAATTATTTAAAAGTTGCAAGTGCTGTGATCCTGAGCAAGCAGGGGGGGGGCCCACTCGTTCGCATTGCCACTGGCACAGGGCCCCTCAAAGTACGGCGGTGTGTTTGCATGGCGGGGGCGCCTCCCACCAGCAGCGACACTTTTGCGTACTCTGAGGGGCCCTGTGCCAGTGACGTCGCCAACGAGTATGCCCCCCCACCTGATGAAGGAACCTGCACTTTCATCTGCACCTTCCTCTTTGTCCCTGTGTAAGGTGGTATAACATGCGGGAAGGGGAACCTTACTTTCAGCAGGGACAGATTCTGGCTGTGTAGAGTACAAGGGGAATGTAGTGGTCTCGGTCAATGTACCAGCAGACTCATTTAGCAGTGGCTGGGCAATGGGCAGGATGAGGAGGAAACAGATATAGGGCCAAAGAATAAAGTAGGCTACATGCAGTTCAAAATTGGTAACAGGACTAAACAGGCGGCATTGCTTTGTTCAGTGGAGTAGCAAACCCAAGAGCAGCAGACACTGTTTCAAGGGCCTAACCACACTAGTAGGCCAAATGCAGTTTAATATCTGATAGTATAGGGCGAAAGCCAGAATGTGGAAGCTCAGCTTTGTTCAGTTGAGGACAACACCAGGGAGGGGCAGACACCTTTAGTAGGCCGGAAAAGCCTATTGCATTTTTTAAAATGGTAATTTGGAGCAGAAGGTTGAAGCTCAGCTTTATTTAGTTGAGGGCAACACCAGGGAGGGGCAGAAGCCGTTAGTAGGCCCTAACCACCATTTTTTTTTTAAAACCACTTAATGAGAGCCGGAAGGTTGAAGCTCAGCTTTATTTAGTTGAGGACAACACCAGGGAGGGGCAGAAGCCGTTAGTAGGCCCTAACCACCATTTTTTTTTTTTAAAACCACATAATGAGAGCCGGAAGGTTGAAGCTCAGCTTTATTTAGTTGAGGACAACACCAGGGAGGGGCAGAAGCCGTTAGTAGGCCCTAACCACCTTTTTTTTTTTAAAACCACATAATGAGAGCCGGAAGGTTGAAGCTCAGCTTTATTTAGTTGAGGACAACACCAGGGAGGGGCAGAAGCCGTTAGTAGGCCCTAACCACCTTTTTTTTTTTTAAAACCACATAATGAGAGCCGGAAGGTTGAAGCTCAGCTTTATTTAGTTGAGGACAACACCAGGGAGGGGCAGAAGCCGTTAGTAGGCCCTAACCACCATTTTTTTTTTTAAAACCACATAATGAGAGCCGGAAGGTTGAAGCTCAGCTTTATTTAGTTGAGGACAACACCAGGGAGGGGCAGAAGCCGTTAGTAGGCCCTAACCACCTTTTTTTTTTTTAAAACCACATAATGAGAGCCGGAAGGTTGAAGCTCAGCTTTATTTAGTTGAGGACAACACCAGGGAGGGGCAGAAGCCGTTAGTAGGCCCTAACCACCTTTTTTTTTTTTAAAACCACATAATGAGAGCCGGAAGGTTGAAGCTCAGCTTTATTTAGTTGAGGACAACACCAGGGAGGGGCAGAAGCCGTTAGTAGGCCCTAACCACCATTTTTTTTTTTTAAAACCACATAATGAGAGCCGGAAGGTTGAAGCTCAGCTTTATTTAGTTGAGGACAACACCAGGGAGGGGCAGAAGCCGTTAGTAGGCCCTAACCACCATTTTTTTTTTTAAAACCACATAATGAGAGCCGGAAGGTTGAAGCTCAGCTTTATTTAGTTGAGGACAACACCAGGGAGGGGCAGAAGCCGTTAGTAGGCCCTAACCACCTTTTTTTTTTTTAAAACCACATAATGAGAGCCGGAAGGTTGAAGCTCAGCTTTATTTAGTTGAGGACAACACCAGGGAGGGGCAGAAGCCGTTAGTAGGCCCTAACCACCATTTTTTTTTTTAAAACCACATAATGAGAGCCGGAAGGTTGAAGCTCAGCTTTATTTAGTTGAGGACAACACCAGGGAGGGGCAGAAGCCGTTAGTAGGCCCTAACCACCTTTTTTTTTTTTAAAACCACATAATGAGAGCCGGAAGGTTGAAGCTCAGCTTTATTTAGTTGAGGACAACACCAGGGAGGGGCAGAAGCCGTTAGTAGGCCCTAACCACCTTTTTTTTTTTTAAAACCACATAATGAGAGCCGGAAGGTTGAAGCTCAGCTTTATTTAGTTGAGGACAACACCAGGGAGGGGCAGAAGCCGTTAGTAGGCCCTAACCACCTTTTTTTTTTTTAAAACCACATAATGAGAGCCGGAAGGTTGAAGCTCAGCTTTATTTAGTTGAGGACAACACCAGGGAGGGGCAGAAGCCGTTAGTAGGCCCTAACCACCTTTTTTTTTTTTAAAACCACATAATGAGAGCCGGAAGGTTGAAGCTCAGCTTTATTTAGTTGAGGACAACACCAGGGAGGGGCACACAGACAGACTCCTTTAGTAGGCCTGAAAAGCCTATTGCATTTTTCAAAATGGTAATTTGGAGCAGAAGGTTGAAGCTCAGCTTTATTTAGTTGAGGGCAACACCAGGGAGGGGCAGAAGCCGTTAGTAGGCCCTAACCAAAGTTGAAGGCCAAATGCAGTTTAATTTCTGATACTATAGGCCGAAAGCCAGAAGGTGGAAGTTCCGATTTAGACAGTGGAGCACAATTTGAATTAGGGACTGCAGACAGACTTAGTAGGCTGTCCCCTGTGGACCATGCATCCACCACATTAACCCATTGCGCCGTAATGGACACGTAATCTTCCGTGGCCATGCCTACAGGTCCATGCGTCTGTTGTCAGGTGCACCTTTGTACTCACAGATTGCCAGAGTGCATGGACAATGCGGTCTTCTACATGCTGGTGGAGGGTTGGGATGGCTTTTCTCGCAAAAGAAGTGTCGACTGGTTAGCTTGTAGCGTGGTACAGCGTAGTCCATCATGGCCTTATTAATAGTAAATAAAATATATAACTAGGCTCTATGAACTTTTAAATAGGTTCCAGGGGTACACGGGCAGCATTGGTGTGGTCAGTGGAGGAGTATTGCAAGTAGGGGCTGCAGACAGGCTATCAAAGGCCTAAAATAACAAACAGTAGGCAGTCATGGCAGTTTTACATCGGTTACATGGATACACAGGCAGGCACTCCAGGCAGCATTGTGGTCAGTGGAGGAGTATTGCAAGTAGGGGCCGCAGACAGGCTATCAAAGGCCTAAAATAACAAACAATAGGCTCATTGCAGTTTTACAGCGGTTACATGGATAGACGGGCAGGCAGCTTGGTGGTGGTGAGTGGAGGAGTATTTAAAGTAGGGACCGCAGACAGGCTTCAAAGGCCTAACATAAGAAAATGGGCTGGCTGTAGGCACTTTATAATTGGTTCCAGGGGTACACGGGCAGCAGTGGTCTGGTCAGTGGAGGAGTATTTAAAGTAGGGACCGCAGACAGGCTATCAAAGGCCTAACATAACAAACAATAGGCTCATGATGGCAGTTTCACAGCGGTTACATGGATACACGGGCAGGCAGCTTGGTGGTGAGTGGAGGAGTATTTAAAGTAGGGACCGCAGACAGGCTATCAAAGGCCTAAAATAACAAACAATAGGCTCATGGCAGTTTCACAGCGGTTACATGGATACACGGGCAGGCAGCTTGGTGGTGGTGAGTGGAGGAGTATTTAAAGTAGGGACCGCAGACAGGCTTCAAAGGCCTAACATAAGAAAATGGGCTGGCTGTAGGCACTTTATAATTGGTTCCAGGGGTACACGGGCAGCAGTGGTCTGGTCAGTGGAGGAGTATTTAAAGTAGGGACCGCAGACAGGCTTCAAAGGCCTAACATAAGAAAATGGGCTGGCTGTAGGCACTTTATAATTGGTTCCAGGGGTACACGGGCAGCAGTGGTCTGGTCAGTGGAGGAGTATTTAAAGTAGGGACCGCAGACAGGCTATCAAAGGCCTAACATAACAAACAATAGGCTCATGGCAGTTTCACAGCGGTTACATGGATACACGGGCAGGCAGCTTGGTGGTGAGTGGAGGAGTATTTAAAGTAGGGACCGCACACAGGCTATCAAAGGCCTAAAATAACAAACAATAGGCTCATGGCAGTTTCACAGCGGTTACATGGATACACGGGCAGGCAGCTTGGTGGTGAGTGGAGGAGTATTTAAAGTAGGGACCGCACACAGGCTATCAAAGGCCTAAAATAACAAACAATAGGCTCATGGCAGTTTCACAGCGGTTACATGGATACACGGGCAGGCAGCTTGGTGGTGGTGAGTGGAGGAGTATTTAAAGTAGGGACCGCAGACAGGCTTCAAAGGCCTAACATAAGAAAATGGGCTGGCTGTAGGCACTTTATAATTGGTTCCAGGGGTACACGGGCAGCAGTGGTCTGGTCAGTGGAGGAGTATTTAAAGTAGGGACCGCAGACAGGCTATCAAAGGCCTAAAATAACAAACAATAGGCTCATGGCAGTTTTACAGCGGTTACATGGATACACAGGCAGCTTGGTGGTGAGTGGAGGAGTATTTAAAGTAGGGACCGCAGACAGGCTATCAAAGGCCTAAAATAACAAACAATAGGCTCATGGCAGTTTCACAGCGGTTACATGGATACACGGGCAGGCAGCTTGGTGGTGGTGAGTGGAGGAGTATTTAAAGTAGGGACCGCAGAAAGGCTTCAAAGGCCTAACATAAGAAAATGGGCTGGCTGTAGGCACTTTATAATTGGTTCCAGGGGTACACGGGCAGCAGTGGTCTGGTCAGTGGAGGAGTATTTAAAGTAGGGACCGCAGACAGGCTTCAAAGGCCTAACATAAGAAAATGGGCTGGCTGTAGGCACTTTATAATTGGTTCCAGGGGTACACGGGCAGCAGTGGTCTGGTCAGTGGAGGAGTATTTAAAGTAGGGACCGCAGACAGGCTATCAAAGGCCTAACATAACAAACAATAGGCTCATGGCAGTTTCACAGCGGTTACATGGATACACGGGCAGGCAGCTTGGTGGTCAGTGGAGGAGTATTTAAAGTAGGGACCGCAGACAGGCTATCAAAGGCCTAAAATAACAAACAATAGGCTCATGGCAGTTTTACAGCGGTTACATGGATACACAGGCAGCTTGGTGGTGAGTGGAGGAGTAGTGCAAGGAGTGTCTGTCCCAGTACTCCCAAAATATAAATAGATGTTAATGTCTCGCAAAACAACCAAAACAAAAAAAAAAGGTGGCATACTTAGGTACAGGGGTGGGCTCATCTACTGAGTTTCTGACATTGTAATTTGGCAGTAACTATTTAATGGTGCCAATATAGGACACAGACACAGACTACTTTAAGTTGCATCATAGATGTCTACAAATTTGTATTGTCAGTGCCAGACATTGAATGATGTCAGCGAATAGACTAAAGATTGGTGGAGCTGTGCGACATAATTTTGCACGTGGTAGAGCACATTTTGAGCTGGGGTAGGGGGGAACTCTCTTGAGGCCGGCGGGACCGCCCCAGGGCCCCTCATGTTACAACGGTGTGTCTGACGTTGGGTGCGCACCACCACCGCCAGAGACACTACATTGTACTATGAGGGACCCAGTAGCAATGCCGTCAACCAAAAGCGAGCACACCCACCTCTTCAGACAAACAGCAGTCTCACGGGTGCTTGCGCCAAGTCGCGATACCACGGCCCCGTGTGGGGAGTTTTGCCATTTAGGGAGGTGTAAACATGTCGTATGCTGTACAATCAGCTGCAGCAAATTAGACATTAGAAAAGTAATTCACAGGCAAGAGCTTTTCATAGGAAAGCTAGGTGTCGGCCGGGCAAGGTGGGGCAAAAGATTTCGAAATCCAGTTGTGGTTCATTTTAATGAATGTTAGATCGTCAACATTTTGGGTAGCCAGACGAGTCCTTTTTTCGGTTAATATTGAACCTGCAGCACTGAATACTCTTTCTGATAGGACACTTGCTGCCGGGCAAGCAAGCTCCTGCAATGCATATTCTGCCAATTCTGGCCAGGTGTCTAATTTGGAGGCCCAGTAATCAAATGGGAATGACGGTTGAGGGAGAACATCGATAAGGGATGAAAAATAGTTAGTAACCATACTGGACAAATGTTGTCTCCTGTCACTTTCAATTGATGCAGCAGTACCTGTCCTGTCTGCGGTCATAGCAAAATCACTCCACAACCTGGTCAGAAAACCCCTCTGTCCAACGCCACTTCTGATGTGTGCACCCCTAACACTCCTAGTCTGCTGCCCCCTGGAGCTTGTGTGAGAACGATCACGTGCGCTGTGTGCTGGGAATGCCTGAAGCAAACGGTCAACAAGAGTTGATTGTTTGGTTGCTAATATTAGTTCCAAGTTCTCATGTGGCATAATATTTTGCAATTTGCCTTTATAGCGTGGATCAAGGAGGCAGGCCAACCAGTAATCGTCATCGTTCATCATTTTCGTAATGCGTGTGTCCCTTTTTAGGATACGTAAGGCATAATCCGCCATGTGGGCCAAAGTTCCAGTTGTCAAATCTCCGGTTGTGATTGGTTGAGGGGCAGTTGCAGGCAAATCTACGTCACTTGTGTCCCTCAAAAAACCAGAACCCGGCCGTGACACGCAACCAATTTCCTGTGCCCCCGTGAAAGTTTCCGCATTAAAAATATACTCATCCCCATCATCCTCCTCGTCCTCCACCTCCTCTTCGCCCGCTACCTCGTCCTGTACACTGCCCTGACCAGACAATGGCTGACTGTCATCAAGGCTTCCCTCTTCCTCTGGTGCAGACGCCTGCTCCTTTATGTGCGTCAAACTTTGCATCAGCAGACGCATTAGGGGGATGCTCATGCTTATTACGGCGTTGTCTGCACTAACCAGCCGTGTGCATTCCTCAAAACACTGAAGGACTTGACACATGTCTTGTATCTTCGACCACTGCACACCTGACAACTCCATGTCTGCCATCCTACTGCCTGCCCGTGTATCCTCCCACAAATAAATAACAGCACGCCTCTGTTCGCACAGTCTCTGAAGCATGTGCAGTGTTGAGTTCCACCTTGTTGCAACGTCTATGATTAGGCGATGCTGGGGAAGGTTCAAAGACCGCTGATAGGTCTGCATACGGCTGGCGTGTACAGGCGAACGTCGGATATGTGAGCAAAGTGCACGCACTTTGAGGAGCAGGTCGGAGAACCCAGGATAAGTTTTCAATAAGCACTGCACCACCAGGTTTAAGGTGTGAGCCAGGCAAGGAATGTGTTTCAGTTGGGAAAGGGAGATGGCAGCCATGAAATTCCTTCCGTTATCACTCACTACCTTGCCTGCCTCAAGATCTACTGTGCCCAGCCACGACTGCGTTTCTTGTTGCAAGAACTCGGACAGAACTTCCGCGGTGTGTCTGTTGTCGCCCAAACACTTCATAGCCAATACAGCCTGCTGACGCTTGGCAGTAGCTGGCCCATAATGGGACAACTGGTGTGCAACAGTGTCATCTGCCGATGGAGTGGTTGGCCGACTGCGTTCTGTGGAAGAGCTGTAGCTTCTGCAGGAGGACGAGGAGGAGGAGGAGGGGGTGCGAACGCCTACAGCCAACTGTTTCCTAGACCGTGGGCTAGGCACAACTGTCCCTAAATTGATGTCGCCTGTGGACCCTGCATCCACCACATTCACCCAGTGTGCCGTGATGGACACATAACGTCCCTGGCCATGCCTACTGGTCCATGCATCTGTAGTCAGGTGCACCTTTGTACTCACAGATTGCCTAAGTGCATGGACGATGCGCTGTTTAACATGCTGGTGCAGGGCTGGGATGGCTTTTCTGGAAAAAAAGTGTCGACTAGGTAGCTCGTATCGTGGTTCAGCGTACTCCATCAGGGCTTTAAAAGCTTCGCTTTCAACTAAACGGTAGGGCATCATCTCTAACGAGATTAGTCTAGCTATGTGGGCGTTAAAACCCTGTGTACGCGGATGCGAGGATAAGTACTTCCTTTTTCTAACCAGAGTCTCATGTAGGGTGAGCTGGACTGGAGAGCAGGAGATCGTGGAACTTTCGGGTGTGCCGGTGTACATGGCAGACTGAGAGACGGTTGGAGACGGTATTGTTTCCGCCGGTGCCCTAGATGCAATATTTCCTCCTACTAAACTGGTGATTCCCTGACCCTGACTGCTTTTGGCTGGCAAAGAAACCTGCACAGATACTGCCGGTGGTGCGGAAAATGGTGGCCTTACAGTGACGGAAGGGATGTTGCGTTGCTGACTAGCTTCATTGGCCGAGGGTGCTACAACCTTAAGGGACGTTTGGTAGTTAGTCCAGGCTTGAAAATGCATGGTGGTTAAGTGTCTATGCATGCAACTAGTATTTAGACTTTTCAGATTCTGACCTCTGCTTAAGCTAGTTGAACATTTTTGACAGATGACTTTGCGCTGATCAGTTGGATGTTGTTTAAAAAAATGCCAGACTGCACTCTTCCTAGACTCGGATCCCTTTTCAGGGATTGCAGACTGAGCTTTAACCGGATGGCCACGCTGTCCTCCAACAGGTTTTGGCTTTGACACGCGTTTTGGGCCAGATACGGGCCCGGCAGATGGAACCTGTTGCGATGTTGATGCCTGCTGCGGCCCCTCCTCCACCTCCGCTTCTGAACTACTGCCGCCTGCACCCTGTTCCCCCAATGGCTGCCAATCGGGGTCAATAACTGGGTCATCTATTACCTCCTCTTCGAGCTCGTGTGCAACTTCGTCTGTGTCACTGTGTCGGTCGGTGGTATAGCGTTCGTGGCGGGGCAACATAGTCTCATCAGGGTCTGATTGTGGATCTGTACCCTGAGAGGGCAATGTGGTGGTCTGAGTCAAAGGAGCAGCATAGTACTCTGGCTGTGGCTGTGCATCAGTGCACTCCATGTCAGAATCTACTTGTAATGGGCATGGCCTGTTAAATGTTTCACTTTCTAAGCCAGGGACGGTATGTGTAAAGAGCTCCATGGAGTGACCCGTTGTGTCGCCTGCTGCATCCTTCTCTCTTGTTGTAGTTTTTGCTGAGGAGGACAAGGAAGCGACTTGTCCCTGACCGTGAACATCCACAAGCGACGCGCTGCTTTTACATTTACCAGTTTCGGAAGAGGAGGCAAAAGAGCTAGAGGCTGAGTCTGCAATGTAAGCCAAAACTTGCTGTTGCTGCTCAGCCTTTAAAAGCGGTTTTCCTACTCCCAGAAAAGAGAGCGTTCGAGGCCTTGTGTAGCCTGACGACGAAACTGGCTCCACAGCTCCAGACTTAGGTGGAATATTTTTATCCCCACGACCACCTGATGCTCCACTACCACTACCATCATTACCAGCTGACAATGAACGCCCACGACGACCTCTTGCACCAGACTTCCTCATTGTTTAAAAATCGTAACCAAACTAACTTTATTTGTTGCTGTCAAACAACTTACACGGTGAGCTATAACTTCAGTATGATTTCAATATCCCTTAACAGGTTGGTGAGACCACAAGGAAAATCAGGCACAATGTTACACACTCTGTTTTCTGTGACACCAAATCACAGAGATGACACACACGCAGGACTGTCACTCAAGCACTAATGTCAATATTAATCTCCCACCTAATTTATTTTTTTTTTTTTCTCTGTGAGACTTTAGAAACCAAATAATATTTAAAAAAAAAACAAAAAAACAAGGCTTTCTATGGCCCACTGAATGAGAGATGGCACGCACAGGAGTGGCACACAAGCCCTGACTGAGGCCAATATTTTTCTCCCACTGATTGATGTAGTGTTTTTGTGTTGAGGTTGATTTTAAAACACAAATGAAGGAAAAAAATAAAAAGGCTTTCTATGGCCCACAATTAGAGAGAGAGGTGGCACACCCAGGAGTCAAGACTGGCACACAAGATGAAATGGCAATATTACTCTCCCACTGTTTTTTTATGTATTTTTTTTTTATTTTCAGGGAGACTTTAGAAACCAAATAATATTTAAAAAAAAAAAAAAAAACAAGGCTTTCTATGGCCCACTGAATGAGAGGGACAGAGGTGGCACACCCAGGAGTCAAGACTGGCACACAAGCTGAAAGGGCAATATTACTCTCCCACTGTTTTTTTATGTATTTTTTTTTTTTATTTTCAGGGAGACTTTAGAAACCAAATAATATTAAAAAAACCAAAAAATAAATAGGCTTTCTATGGCCCACTGAATGAAAGGGAGAGAGGTGGCACACCCAGGAGTCAAGACTGGCACACAAGCTGAAAGGGCAATATTACTCTCCCACTGTTTTTTTATGTATTTTTTTTTTTTATTTTCAGGGAGACTTTAGAAACCAAATAATATTAAAAAAACCAAAAAATAAATAGGCTTTCTATGGCCCACAATTAGAGAGAGAGGTGGCACACCCAGGAGTCAAGACTGGCACACAAGCTGAAATGGCAATATTACTCTCCCACTGTTTTTTTATGTTTTTTTTTTTTATTTTCAGGGAGACTTTAGAAACCAAATAATATTAAAAAAAAAACAAAAAAACAAGGCTTTCTATGGCCCACTGAATGAGAGGGAGAGAGGTGGCACACCCAGGAGTCAAGACTGGCACACAAGCTGAAATGGCAATATTACTCTCCCACTGTTTTTTTATGTATTTTTTTTTTTTATTTTCAGGGAGACTTTAGAAACCAAATAATATTAAAAAAACCAAAAAATAAATAGGCTTTCTATGGCCCACTGAATGAAAGGGAGAGAGGTGGCACACCCAGGAGTCAAGACTGGCACACAAGCTGAAAGGGCAATATTACTCTCCCACTGTTTTTTTATGTATTTTTTTTTTTTATTTTCAGGGAGACTTTAGAAACCAAATAATATTAAAAAAACCAAAAAATAAATAGGCTTTCTATGGCCCACTGAATGAAAGGGAGAGAGGTGGCACACCCAGGAGTCAAGACTGGCACACAAGCTGAAAGGGCAATATTACTCTCCCACTGTTTTTTTATGTATTTTTTTTTTTTATTTTCAGGGAGACTTTAGAAACCAAATAATATTAAAAAAACCAAAAAATAAATAGGCTTTCTATGGCCCACAATTAGAGAGAGAGGTGGCACACCCAGGAGTCAAGACTGGCACACAAGCTGAAATGGCAATATTACTCTCCCACTGTTTTTTTATGTTTTTTTTTTTTATTTTCAGGGAGACTTTAGAAACCAAATAATATTAAAAAAAAAACAAAAAAACAAGGCTTTCTATGGCCCACTGAATGAGAGGGAGAGAGGTGGCACACCCAGGAGTCAAGACTGGCACACAAGCTGAAATGGCAATATTACTCTCCCACTGTTTTTTTATGTATTTTTTTTTTTTATTTTCAGGGAGACTTTAGAAACCAAATAATATTAAAAAAACCAAAAAATAAATAGGCTTTCTATGGCCCACTGAATGAAAGGGAGAGAGGTGGCACACCCAGGAGTCAAGACTGGCACACAAGCTGAAAGGGCAATATTACTCTCCCACTGTTTTTTTATGTATTTTTTTTTTTTATTTTCAGGGAGACTTTAGAAACCAAATAATATTAAAAAAACCAAAAAATAAATAGGCTTTCTATGGCCCACAATTAGAGAGAGAGGTGGCACACCCAGGAGTCAAGACTGGCACACAAGCTGAAATGGCAATATTACTCTCCCACTGTTTTTTTATGTTTTTTTTTTTTATTTTCAGGGAGACTTTAGAAACCAAATAATATTAAAAAAAAAACAAAAAAACAAGGCTTTCTATGGCCCACTGAATGAGAGGGAGAGAGGTGGCACACCCAGGAGTCAAGACTGGCACACAAGCTGAAATGGCAATATTACTCTCCCACTGTTTTTTTATGTATTTTTTTTTTTTATTTTCAGGGAGACTTTAGAAACCAAATAATATTAAAAAAACCAAAAAATAAATAGGCTTTCTATGGCCCACTGAATGAAAGGGAGAGAGGTGGCACACCCAGGAGTCAAGACTGGCACACAAGCTGAAAGGGCAATATTACTCTCCCACTGTTTTTTTATGTTTTTTTTTTTTTTTCAGGGAGACTTTAGAAACCAAATAATATTAAAAAAAAAAAAAAAAAAAAAAATAGGCTTGCTATAGCCCACTGAATGAGAGATAGCACACACAGCAGTGGCACACAAGCCCTGACTGAGGCCAATATTTTTCTCCCACTGATTGATGTAGTGTTTTTGTGTTGAGGTAGATTTTAGAACACAAATCACGGAAAAAATAAATAGGCTTTCTATGGCCCACTGAATGAAAGGGAGAGAGGTGGCACACCCAGGAGTCAAGACTGGCACACAAGCTGAAAGGGCAATATTACTCTCCCACTGTTTTTTTATGTATTTTTTGTTTTTTCAGGGAGACTTTAGAAACCCAATAATATTTAAAAAAAAAAATAAATAGGCTTTCTATGGCCCACTGAATGAGAGGGAGAGAGGTGGCACACCCAGGAGTCAAGACTGGCACACAAGCTGAAAGGGCAATATTATTCTCCCACTGTTTTTTTAGGTTTTTTTTTTTTTTTTCAGGGAGAATTAGAAACCAAATAATATTAAAAAAAAAAAAAAAAAATAGGCTTGCTATAGCCCACTGAATGAGAGATAGCACACACAGCAGTGGCACACAAGCCCTGACTGAGGCCAATATTTTTCTCCCACTGATTGATGTACTGTTTTTGTGTTGAGGTAGATTTTAGAACACAAATCACGGAAAAAATAAATAGGCTTTCTATGGCCCACTCAGTGAGATGGCACACACAGGGATGGCACTGTAGCAGAAATGCCAATCTTAATCTCCCACAAAAAAAAAAAACAAAAAAAAAAAAAAAACTGTCCTACAATTACTATCTCCCTGCAGTAATGTAAGCCAGGTATGGCAGGCAGCAATAGGAGTGGACTGATGCACAAATTAAATAAAAAGTGTGGAAAAACAGAAAAGATAGCTGTGCAGAAAGGAAGGAACAAGAGGATATGTGCTTTGAAAAAAGCAGTTGGTTTCCACAGTGGCGTACACACAGCAATACAGCTATCACGGAGCCTTCTAGGGCAGCCCAATGAGCTACAGCGCTGAGGGGAAAAAAAAAAAAAAATAGCTTCCACAGTCCCTGCACACCGAAGGTGGTGTTGGACAGTGGAAATCGCTGCAGCACAAGCGGTTTGGTGGTTAGTGGACCCTGCCTAACGCTCTCCCTGCTTCTGATGAAGCGGCAGCAACCTGTCCCTAAGCTCAGATCAGCAGCAGTAAGATGGCGGTCGGCGGGAACGCCCCTTTATAGCCCCTGTGACGCCGCAGACAGCAAGCCAATCACTGCAATGCCCTTCTCTAAGATGGTGGGGACCAGGATCTATGTCATCACGCTGCCCACACTCTGCGTTCACCTTCATTGGCTGAGAAATGGCGCTTTTCGCGTCATTGAAACGCGACTTTGGCGCGAAAGTCGCGTACCGCATGGCCGACAAGCACAGGGGTCGGATCGGGTTTCATGAGACGCCGACTTAGCCAAAAGTCGGCGACTTTTGAAAATGATCGACCCGTTTCGCTCAACCCTAGCGACCACATGTTATGCTAACAGGACATCATACGTCCCTTTGAATGGCAGCATACTAACGCAGCATCAACGGATTAACTACCAACCTATCTATCTACACCAATTCTTTAAGGGGTCACACTGCCTCACGGCACTCCAGTAAGTACAATTACAGACATACCACCACTATTTACTGCATATTAAAAGTTATTGTTAATATCAAAAACTCCCTTCGCTTATAGGGCACACTAGACCCTACTCCAGGAAAATGCTGGGACCATCACCTTCTTAAACCCAGTATCTTTCCATCAGAATCGTTATTTTGGCATAATCGCAGTTTCTTTTCATTTACAAATTTTTATCCTTCACCATTACCCCCCTACTACCATTGTCCTCCACACATGTATGGAGTAGCGCGGTGATATATTGTCGATTTTTTTAGGCTTTGCTTTCCAGCAGGCACACACAGAACCTGCTCTAATCACCAGCAGCTCTCTATACTAATGTCACCCTTGGGCCAGTCCTTTGCAGAGCACCAGTGTTTACATTTATACTTTTGTAATTAATAGTAGGTTTTTACACTGGCCTTTTATCGTCAACTAGATGGTGGCCCGATTCTAACGCATCGGGTATTCTAGAATAGTATATTGCCCAGCCACGTAGTATATTGCCCAGTGACGTAGTATACAGCACATAGCCACGTAGTATATTGCACAGCGACGTAGTATACAGCACAGAGCCACGTAGTATATTGGCCAGTCACGTAGTATATTGGCCAGTCACGTAGTATATTGGCCAGTCACGTAGTATATTGGCCAGTCACGTAGTATATTGGCCAGTCACGTAGTATATTGCCCAGCTACGTATGTCACAGGTTTAAAAATAAAAAATAAACATATACTCACCTTCCGAGGGCCCCTTGTAGTCCAGCTTCCGGTCCCAGGGTTGGTATGAGCGCAGGACCTGTGATGACGTCGCGGTCCGGTCACATGACCGTGACGTCTTGGCAGGTCCTTGTCGCATACCATCCTTGCCACCGAAACCTGCCGCTTGCATGGATCGGTCACCGGGGCGTCGCGAGGAGAGGGAAAGGTGAGTATATAATGATTTTTTATTTTTTTTTATTATTTTTAACATTAGATGTTTTTACTATTGACGCTGCATAGGCGGCATCAATAGTAAAAACTTGGTCACACAGGGTTAATAGCGGCGGTAAAGGAGTGAGTTACCCGCGGCATAACGCGGTCCGTTACCGCTGGCATTAACCCTGTGTGAGCTGTGACTGCGGGGAGTATGGAGCGGGCGCCGGGCACTGACTGCAGGGGAGTAGGGAGGGACTAATCGGACTGTGGCCGTCGCTGATTGGTCGCGGCAGCCATGACAGGCAGCTGGTGAGACCAATCAGCGAATGACAGACAGAAGGACAGACAGAAAGACGGAAGTACCCCTTAGACAATTATATAGTAGATGTGTCCCTTCTAGTGGGTGAAATGTCATCTTGTCCATAAGCGCTCACTAGCAATGGCCGTTTCCTTTTGTGTCAGAGTACGTGCGGCTGTCATGGTGCTCCGCTCAACCTCAGTTAATATCTGATTTTTGTAATTTTAACAATGTCTGGTTTTCTTAGATACACAAAAGGATAGCGCTGGACCAGAAGGTGCAAAAAAGTCACTTCTACTTCTTCATTTTCACAATCTTTGGAGAGTCCAGTAGCCGCCACCAGCGCCGATCATATTCACAGGTCACATCACCAGTTGTGTCATCGATTGCCGATCTTGTGCCGCCTTCTACCACCTCATGGACGTCACTGTCTTTATTTCCACTCCATGGGATGACAGTCCGGCATTGCTGAGTCTCTGTGATGGGTTCTGCTTCCTGTAACCGAGGTTTTCACAAACTCTCCTCCTCTTCGTAGTCCTGGTTTGTACAATACATGAACTGGATGTTGAGGATATTTCTCTCCCTCCATTGGAGGAGTTGCCTGGGTGTTAAGAGTTGGTGTGAATACGGCCTCTCGAGGCTCGAGCTGACGGCCGGTCATCTGCTCTGCAGTCACCGTCTACCCCTGGTCATCCTCAGCCCTAATAAAGCTTCTCCTCTGTCCTCTCCTGCTTCTAATCTGTAACATAATAAAATAATACAGTAATATCTAAAAATCATGGATTATTTGGGAAATATAGACCCCACACTTTTAGACCACAGGCTGAACAGATCTGATTTCAAGATTTTCGAATTGACACTAATAGTTTTATTTTTTAAAATATGATCCCATCACGATCCCAACTTGCATTTTGGTATAGATGTGGCTAGGAGCATAGCAGGCACATGTGCAGTTTTTGACATTTTGAAATTAAACTTTTTTTCGGAAGTGCGTTTTAAAATTTGCGTTTTTGTTTGCATGGGTAAAATATTATCAAAGATACTCTTGTGACACATCTAGTGAAAGCCTGCACAGTTCTGAGTAGAATGGTGTTTATTTTGTTTCTCTATCTTTTTTCTAGCCTGAGTTATGGGGAGAAATGTAAAGGCAGGCAACACCGAAATTCGCACTTTTTCCGAACTTTGAAAATCAATTAAAAACAAACAAACAAAAAAAAAAGCTAGAATTTTTTTTCTTCACATTTTGCATTCTCTGACACACTATTACCAAATAGCAAAATCTCAAAAGAATTAAAAAAATAGAGGTAAAAATCATTGGTTCACTTGACATGGAATAACCAGCTTGTGGTGGGAACACGGACATACTGTATATCATTTAGCGATATTCTCTTGCCCTTCCCTATGGCGACTTCCCTAAGGTCCACTAAAAAGAAGAGGTCTGCTGAATCAGGGTGGTCACAGATTTGTTTTGCCGGCTTCTCCTTGGCTCTGCTTTGTTGATGGGACGTGACTGATGTCGTCACGCTGATTGTCCGCTGCCTCCCCACTGCCTGAATGCTAGTAATCAGCTGTCAATTATCGCTGTGAAGATCTGAGGTTCTGGGTTGTAATAATCACCTTGGCAGGTTAAGAATGCAGATCGCTTTATTTCTTCTGTCCACAGTTACACAGCAAATCCAGGTTGATGGCCAAAATACAATGTCCTCAGTCCACAGATTTCCAACTATGGACCGGTAGTTCCACTGGCCCAGTACCAGGCGATACCCACTGTCTCCCAAGTTTTGGTTAGCCCACAGCTTTTGGTATCTCCAGCCGGTATAGTGTGCAGTCACAGCCTATTTTACTCCAGACGATGGATATCACGACCGTAGCTCATGGATGCTCCTCCAGCCAACCGAGTTCCAAACTACATAGGCCATCCATCCATGTGCTCTAGGACATCATCCTTGATCCTCTCTCTTCATGTGGCTTCTTTTCCTAGCTCCTCCTTAAACATTTGCTTTGAGCTCAAAGAATGAATATATTCCATAAGCCCATCATCTGGGACTGCAAGCGAGACACCCTGTAGTGACGGCTCCATTGAGTCTACAATCCCCATCTACACAATGGGCCTAGTGGCTGTAAGAACAATGGAATGAAAGAGTTCCTTTATTACTGCTCTTGGGATTGGCCTGATGTAAGATGCATAAGATTGAGCCTGTTCGTTTTCCTCCGCTTACCATCACTGAATGGAAACATTGATTCCTGAGGCTAAACTGAGGAGCAATCAATTCTTTAATAAAATACAATAATATTGATGCAACTAGTGCTCTGTGCTGGAAAAATTCTGCATCCCGTACAGCCGTGGATTCTGCACTCTACAGTCATTCATCCTATATTGTTTAGTAAGTAGCCAACAACTACCTCCACCCTCAGAGCCGCAAACCACATAGAGAATAATGGAGCCTCCAGCACCGACCTCCACCCTCAGAGCCGCAAACCACATAGAGAATAATGGAGCCTCCAGCACCGACCTCCACCAGCAGAGCCGCACTCCACATAGAGAATAATGGAGCCTCCAGCACCGACCTCCACCCGCAGAGCCGCACTCCACATAGAGAATAATGGAGCCTCCAGCACTGACCTCCACCCGCAGAGCCGCACTCCACATAGAGAATAATGGAGCCTCCAGCACCGACCTCCACCCGCAGAGCCGCACTCCACATAGAATAATGGAGCCTCCAGCACCGACCTCCACCCGCAGAGCCGCACTCCACAGAGAGAATAATGGAGCCTCCAGCACCGGCCTCCACCCGCACTCCACATAGAGAATAATGGAGCCTCCAGCACCGACCTCCACCCGCAGAGCCGCACTCCACATAGAGAATAATGGAGCCTCCAGCACCGACCTCCACCCGCAGAGCCGCACTCCACATAGAGAATAATGGAGCCTCCAGCACCGACCTCCACCCGCAGAGCCGCACTCCACATAGAGAATAATGGAGCCTCCAGCACCGACCTCCACCCGCAGAGCCGCACTCCACATAGAGAATAATGGAGCCTCCAGCACCGACCTCCACCCGCAGAGCCGCACTCCACATAGAGAATAATGGAGCCTCCAGCACCGACCTCCACCCGCAGAGCC
Source organism: Ranitomeya variabilis (assembly GCF_051348905.1). Lineage (NCBI taxonomy): Eukaryota > Metazoa > Chordata > Amphibia > Anura > Dendrobatidae > Ranitomeya > Ranitomeya variabilis. The sequence continues at coordinate 745,620,771 of NC_135235.1, read as the reverse complement.
GCACTCCACATAGAGAATAATGGAGCCTCCAGCACCGACCTCCACCCGCAGAGCCGCACTCCACATAGAGAATAATGGAGCCTCCAGCACCGACCTCCACCCGCAGAGCCGCACTCCACATAGAGAATAATGGAGCCTCCAGCACCGACCTCCACCCGCAGAGCCGCACTTCACATAGAGAATAATGGGGCCTCCAGCACCGACCTCCACCCGCAGAGCCGCACTCCACATAGAGAATAATGGAGCCTCCAGCACCGACCTCCACCCGCAGAGCCGCACTCCACATAGAGAATAATGGAGCCTCCAGCACCGACCTCCACCCACAGAGCCGCACTCCACATAGAGAATAATGGAGCCTCCAGCACCGACCTCCACCCGCAGAGCCGCACTCCACATAGAGAATAATGGGGCCTCCAGCACCGACCTCCACCCGCAGAGCTGCACTCCACATAGAGAATGGAGCCTTCAGCACCGACCTCCACCTGCAGAGCCGCACTCCACATAGAGAATAATGGAGCCTCCAGCACCGACCTCCACCCGCAGAGCCGCACTCCACATAGAGAATAATGGAGCCTCCAGCACCGACCTCCACCCGCAGAGCCGCACTCCACATAGAGAATAATGGAGCCTCCAGCACCGACCTCCACCCGCAGAGCCGCACTCCACATATATGGCTGCTCTGTGTGCACAGGACCTGTGATGAGGTCACAGGAGGGGAGGAGTCAGGGGTCACATGATCAGGGGCCTCAGTGTATGTAGGACTCTGCTGTGCTGGTTGTCATGGTGCTGGATGAGGGGCAGTTTCTGTGTGGGGTCAGGAGGGGTTTACAGTGTGGATGTAGCAGAGCTGTGTGTGTGCGGAGTGTACGAAGCAGAGCCGTGTGTGTACGAGATGTATGGAGCGGAGGGGAGTAATTGTGGATGACATGAGGGGTTGGCTGGCGCCCAGGTCCGCTAGTCGAAACTGCATGGACCAGGGCTCACACCACTGAACGCCGTTCTCTCTCTCTCTCCCCGTGGGCAGAAAACTACTCAGACAACACAGGGTGAAGGTAACACAGTGTGGCAATGCTTTATTGAACCGCAAATCAGGCAGATATCACATAAAACAGTCCCGGCACAATATTTAAATTGGTGCACATTACAGTCTCTCCCTTCCGCTGACTCACTGGGATAATGACAGCTGCGACTTCAGAGCTTCCAGGGTTGACTACCCCACGCACAGGTATCGACAAGCGTAGGAAGATGACAGTCCATTCAGGTACAAGGCCAGGTGACCGGAGGGTCCCATTCCTGGTTTTCACAAACGTATCCATGGTTCAGCGATGGTCAATGGAGTAGATCTGTATTTTTTCAGCCGGGGCCATGGTTCCCCAAGATGGCATCCTGTGGAATGACAAATCTGTGTCCCTCGTGATGGAGCCATGATGTCTTGGCTGCTGTGTAGAAGAGTCTCTGTCCCTTTGTATGTCTTGGCTGAATCTCTGTCTCTGTATGGCTGGAGTCACACTAGTGATTTCAAAATCGATCCGATTTGGTTCTTGCAAAGTTGGACAAGTGTAATGCATCTTTCACGCGAGTACAATCTAATTTTTCACACTTAACATGCGATTTACATCCGAATACAGTGCGATTGCTATCCGATTTTAACATGAGCTTTTACATAGAGCAATTCTCTGTCATTTACACATGGTTTTCAAAGGAAATATTCTTAAAATATATATATATATATATATATATATATATATATATATTTATTTATTTATTGTGACAGAGTAACTGGCAAGGTGATAGAGGGGAGATATGTGTCCATGCATTTAACACTACGTGTTGTGAGGGTTATGTTGTGTAAAAAGGGCTGGTTTTATGTGGATCTTCATAGAGTGGGTGGGAGAAGGTCCACTTTATCTCCCCTGTCAGACCTGCCTGGACCTGGGTGAGGTCATGATCATGTGATCAATCACATGATGGGAAAGTCACAGGCTTGGGTTTAAATAATGGAGCTCTACAGGCTGTCAGGGTTCAGCTAGCCAGGAGAGAGGAGTCTCTAGAGGCTTTGTGGCTCGTCGAGCACAGACTGAATCTGTGCTGCTCCAGAACGGGGTGCCGCTCGCAACATACATGTTGCTTTTCTTTTGTTGTTTTGTTCCTGTTTTTGCCAGATAGGCTGAGTTTTGTTTCCTCATTAGTTGGTTTATGCTGCCTGACAATAAACTAACGATTTAAAGAGACGGTGTTCCCATTTTTCCTACCTCTCTTTCCCGCCACGAGTGATCTACTACAAGTGGTGTTTCGAATGCGGACATCGTTCCAGGAATGCCAGTAGCAGTCATGGTCAAAACAGCATGTCCTGGGTAAAGGAGGCCACAAGCCAGCAGACGGCATCAGGCAAAGTGGAGGATCTCCTCAATCATCTGGTGAGCGCACAACAGCAACAACAGCTAGCCCATCAGGAGACGAGTAAGTTGCTCATCCAGCAGCAGCATCAGGACCAATTCAGACAGCAGCACATTTAGTTGCTTGCTGAGGTAGTTTGGGGGGAAGACCGGAAGCCCAGCCTAGAAGTCCAGGTGACGACACGCACGTCCAGAAGGCGGTAAGACGAGCAATGCAGAAAATGTCTCCGGGTTATGATGTACAGGCATTTCTGACTGTTTTTGAGTGGGTGGCTGAGCAAGAGAGACTGCTGCCAGACCAGTGGGCAGAGGTGCTGGCCCCATATCTAACCGGCGAGCCCCAGAAGGCTTATTACGACCTGGCCTTACAAGATGCCCAGGAATATGTTAAAAACTGAGATACTGGCTCGCTCAGGGGTGACTATGTCTGTCCAAGCCCAAAGGGTTAATCACTGGGCGTATTGCATTGTTAAGCCACTTTGCTTCCAGATGTTCGACTTACTCCACCTTGTGCAGAAATGGAGTCCTCCACCCCAGATGGTGGAGCAGGTTGTAATGGACAGGTTAATCCATTCCTTTCCTAGGTCGGTACAGACATGGGTGGCCCAGTGGGATCATCGGAATGCGGATGACCTGGTCGGCCTAGTAGAAAGATACCAGGTGGTCGAGAGGTCCCTAAAGAAGCCAGGGGGTGGTGCATCTCCATACCGGGGATGCAATTAGTACGGTGTGTGTGCAGCTTACTGCACATGTATTTAATTATTAAAAAATTATTTTTCTAAAACAAATGGCTTGGTCTCCGTTGTAGTTTTCGTAACCAGCAAACGGAAAGCTGACAGCTGGGGGCCGATGTTTATAGCATGGGAAGGGGGTAATACCCATGGATCTTCCCAGGCTATTAATATCAGCTCACAGCTGTATACTTAGCCTTTACTGGCTATTAAAATGGAGGACCCCCCAAAAAATGTAAGGTCCCACTATAATTAATAACAAGCAAAGGCTATGCAAACAGCTGCAGGCTGAAATTTTGTCAAAGTGAGACAAGCCTCGGATGGCACAAGGAGAATGTTGAACCTATTATCGTTAGTGGAAAAGAAGAAATCCCCAGCTATTTTACTACCTTTAGATGCCGAAATTTGATCGGACTAACTGGAATTTTATGTTTGTGACATTAAATTCTGTTTTCAAGGTCATATTCTAAAGGCATTTTCAGCTTTGTACTCTTACCCATTAACAAAAAATTTTCAACAATCAGCTACCCTGTTTCTCCGAAAATAGGGCGCCCCCCGAAAGTAAGGCATGCTAGGGGGAGCACTGTGGCTGCTAATATAAGGCACCCCCCCCCCCCCCACAAATATACCTTGTTCTGTGCATGGGGCATGCAGTTGTGTCTCGCTCCCGCTGTCCCCGTTGTCCGGTGCCCGCCACTGCAGCCGCGCTGTTCGCAGGAGTTAATCACAGCCTCGGAGCTGTGTGACGATCTCTGCCCATGAGCCCTGCACCAATCACAGCGCAGGAAACATGGGCAAGCTGACATCATCCATAGCCTCTGATTGTTCCTGGGCTGTGATTGGCCCAGGGCTCCTGCGCTCTGATTGGCCCAGGGCTCATTTAAGGACAGTGCTATTGCTAGACATGAGAGATATAGGCCAATGATTCTGAAAGAAATGGAGTCACAAGAAATTCCACATGGACTTCAGAGTTTGGAGTGTTATGATGATGTTCCAGAAGATGATGACATGGTTGTCATTGAATAAATCTTGTTTTGTGTTATTAAATATTGAGATCAGTAAATGAACCATTGTTCCTTGTTTTACATGTTGTACTTTGAAATACCGTAATTATACGGTAGTAACAAGAAATTCTTGTTACGATTCACAGTTTATTTGATTCCACTGTTTTGTGATGACTACTGTTCAGCATACGCTGGTATGATAATAAATGTAAATTTTTTTGTTAAAAAAAAATGTGTCAATTCTTTTTCTTGAGAAAATAAGACATGGTGCAACTTTCGGAGCAAAAATTAATATAAGATTGTATAATATATAATAATGAATAATGTCTTATTTTCGGGGAAACAGGGTATCTAATAATAATGGTGCCCGTCAAGGTTGGTCACTTCCCCTCTCCTCTTCGCCCTTACTATGGAACCTTTTGCGGAATCTATCGGAACGAATCAGCATAAAATTAAATGTTAAAAAAGGCGAAAATCGAAGATTTTTGTCTTGGACTTCCACCTATGATACTCAATCCAGAATGCATTTCTTTACTATTGGTAAAAATCTAATATTCCTTATCTAGGAATAAAAATAACAAAACCACTATATAATACTCTGGATAAGAACCTAATATTTTAAAACTGATCCAAAATTCCATTGACAAATTTGATAAAATGTTATTTCATCGTAGTACGGAGGAATTGTCCTTTACAAAATGATTAATTTAAGAAAAATAAAAATTCCTGCCTGCTACCAGTCTTTTTTGATTCCTCTGGAATTTGGTGGCAGTCAGTGATAGCTTATGGTTTCTTTTAAGTCCAGGTAGTGTTCCTGTGACTTTGAACCTGTAAACACTGCTTCCTGCTGTATCTCTAAGAACATTCAATGTCTTTGCAATCTTTTTGGACTTTTTTCCTTGTTTGCAATAAGCAATGGTCTCTTCTGAACTTTTTTGAACACTCTGGAGAGCACAAGAATATTACGCCAGGTTCACATTACGTTTTTGGCATCCGTTAGACGGACTACGTTACACCGCGGCATAATGCGGTGTAACGTAGTCCGTTAACGCCGCCATTTAGTTCAATGTCGGACGCATCGCTAGCGCATGCCCACAATGGGCGTGCGCTAGCGATGTGCCGTCATTGAGTGACAGACCCTGGGACGCAGGCTGCAACGTTTCCGGGTCTGTCACTGCTAGCGCAGATAGAGCATCTGCTATCTCCATCTGCGCTAGCGCACTGACATACCGGCACTTGCGTTAACAGCAGCCGTTAACGCATGTGGTGGACGGGCTGCTGTTAACGCAATGTGAACCTGGCCTTAATGAAGCGGTGTCATGCTCCTGAGTTCAAACCCTTGAGCTTGTGGTCTCTTTCTGCAGGGCCATCACAGCAGACATCTTTTCTTTGGTTATTTAGGTTCTGCTATTCTGGCTGCACTTTGTTTAGCATAACACAGGTGTTTTCATTTGTCTGCCTATCAACTTTCGGGTGCGGCTTTATATTATTTCCCCCCTACTGGTATTTCCTGCTGGTGATGGTTTCACTTGGATGTTCAGGCATTCTGTTGTTGTTTAAAGCCTGTCAGTAAAATTACAGCTGAGGTTTATCTCTTTCCTGTTTCTGTTCTTTATTCTGCATCTATCTTCTGTTTTCTTTTTAGGAAGCAGACAACATATTATCTAACAGAACGTACTTTAGTATTTCATGGTTTATTCTACGCTTTCCTTTTTTCAGCACACTTTCTCTTATGTAGGTAATTTACACTCTGCTCTGCCCTCCTGTTCTTTAGGAGGAACGTGAAGCACTGGATGGCCTTTCAGGCAGTATAGGTCCAACTTGCCATCTTCTAGTCTGTTTCTAGGGCTATCTGTGCTCACGCAGGACCCACTACAGACCATGAGGTCAGGATCTCTAGTCTGTACAGGAACCAGAAGGATCAGTTGCAGTTTTTAGCTTTGCCTATTATCCTGAGTGAGTTGCTACACTAGCAGAAGAACCAAAGGGCGTTATCCATAAAGACTGAGCTAAGATTCCTCAGGAACACTGCAAAGCCGATGTCTGTGTATGTAGCAATGTTTTACAGGTGATAACAGCCATAGGGGATCAAATAAGTACTGTATTTTCTGGTGTATAAGACGACTGGGCGTATAAGACGACCCCCAACTTTTCCATATAAAATATGGAATTTGGGATATGCCTGCTGTATATGACGGGGGTCATCTTATACGCCCAGTCATCTTATACGGCGTGTGGTTCCCAGGGTTTGAAGGAGAGGAGACTCTCCTTCAGGCCCTGGGATCCATATTCATGTAAAAGATAAAGAATAAAAATAAAAAATATGGATATACTCACCCCTCCGAGAAGCCTGGCTGTCACCGCTGCAAGCATCTGCCTCCGTTCCTAAGAATTGCAGAGCGTGAAGGACCTGCGATGACGTCGTGGTCTTGTGATTGGTCCGTGATCGCTCATGTGACCAGTCACCTGCCCGTGACGTCATCGAAGGTCTTTCACGCTCTGCAATTCTTAGGAACGGAGGCAGACGCTTGCAGCGGTGACAGCCAGGCTTCTCGGAGGGGTGAGTATATCCATGTTTTTTATTTTTATTCTTTATTTTTTACATGAATATGGATCCCAGGGCCTGAAGGAGAGTTTACTCTCCTTCAGACCCTGGGAACATCCAGGATCACTCCCTGCACACGCCGTACCCGGCGTATAAGACGACCCCCGACTTTTGGGACAATTTTTAGGGGTTAAAAAGTCGTCTTATACGCCGGAAAATACGGTACTAAAGATGCAGGTCATGAAGGGGTGGAATCATTGAAACGACAGTAGTCATTAAAAGTGGAATTTTGTGGTGAATTTAGAGAAACCACTTGTTATATGTTAGTTGTGTTGAACTTTTTACATTGTTCTTGTTTCATTAGTTTATTGTGAACAGTAGAACATTTGTAAATTTTGGGAATAAACAGAATTTGGAACGAAGGTTGAATAATTTTGATTTCAACTGTATGTATAATAATTATATATTCCGCAGCACTTTACAATTCAGAGGGTACTTGTACAAATAATACTTTTCTAGAGTATAAGCTTGGTTATTATTCAAGGCAGCTTATAAAGTGGTAGAAATCAGTGTATAGACCACATTGAGCTAGGATATGGAATGTACACACACACACACGGAGCACATACACAGGTATATGCACACGCTCATACATACCAGCCTGCCTCCTCTTCAGTTCCTCTCGACTCCTGTAGTTAAAAGACCTCTGATGGCATCATGGTCACATGACCGTGAAGTCATCAAAGGTCTGTAAGCATTCTTAACATCACAACAGAAATGCTAAAGGCCCTCCTAGGAGAGTGGGGGTCCTGAGAAATTGCCCAGTATGTCCCCCCCCCTTTCCTCGAATATCAGCCTTGCATACCAGCCTCCTCTTTTGTTCCTCTAGTTAATGGACTTTTGATGTCATCAAAGGTCCTTAAGCAGCTATAAGGACCAGTTTTAAGCGGTTTTTGGCATATGACTTTACTTTGCTGGTAACTGTTGTATTTTTTGTAAGATCCTTCAAATAAATATGTTTAAAAAAAATAAAAAATATTATTTCCCCTTGTAAGCTCTTTGAAGATTATGAAGTTGTGTGGATAAACATTTCCAACATACTAAATGTTATTATGATTGACCCACAATGTGAGTTTTAAGATGGTCTATAAGACTTGATCTCCTACTAAAACAATTCGGACATTCTGGGCATGAAAATGGCTTTTCCCTTGTGTGGCTTCTTTGATGTCTAACGAGATCTACTCTACCCCTGTAACATTTCCCACATTCTGAACATGAATATGGCTTCTCCCCTGTATGAATTCTCTGATGTACAACAAAACCTGATTTACGGCGAAAACATTTCCCACATTCTGAACATGAAAATGGCCTTTCCCCCGTGTGAATTCTCTGATGCACAGTCAGAGTTGATTTCTGCTTAAAACATTTTCCGCATTCTAAACATGAATATGGCTTCTCTCCTGTGTGAGTTTTTCGATGCTCAACAAGATTTGATTTCCGATTAAAACATTTCCCACATTCTAGACATGGATATGGCTTCTCCCCTGTGTGAATTCTCTGATGTATAGCAAGATCTGACTTATAATTAAAACATTTCCAACACTCTGAACATGATAATAATCTCTCCCCTGAGTAAGCTCTCCGCTCCTTTACACCCTTTCTGTGACTTTGCTTAACATTCTGTAACGAATCAGAAGATAGGACCTGTTGATTATAAAATACATCTTTGCTGTGAAGGGCTGAGATTATGTCTGAAGCAATGGCATGCTCTTCATATGTATTTGGTGTGATACCATATTCATCTGCTTTCAAATCTGACGATGATATCATATATGTTTCTGAGTCCCTGGTAAAGATATCTGTCAAGAGTAAAAACATTTGTAATACTTTTATATTTATGTTCAGTATAGTAAATATAACATTAACTCTTTTGTTTTTGCTCCCATTTTTCATGAGCTGGAGACAAAAGACCCTTTTCTCAAATTTTGTTCACAAATTTGCCTAAATATGTGTCAGTGAGCACTTCTCCTTTGCCAAGATAATCCATCCACCTCACAGGTGTGGCATATCCAGATGCGGATTAGATAGCATGATTATTGTGCCTTAGGCTGGCCACAATAAAAGGCCATTTTAAAACGTGCAGTTTTATCACACAGCACAATGTCAAAATTTTAAAGGAGCATGCAATTGGCATTCTTACTGCAGGAATGGCCACCAGAGCTGTTACTCATGAATCGAATGTTCATTTTTCTACCATACGCCGTCTCCAAAGGCGTTTCAGAGAATTTGACAGTGCATCCAACTGACCTCATAACCGCAGACCATGTGTATCCACACCAGCCCAGAACCTCAACATCCAGCATCTTCACTTCCAAGATCATCTGAGACCAGCTACCTGGATATCTGCTGCAATAATTGGTTTGGATAACCAAAGAATTTCCGCACAAACTGTCACAAACCATCTCCGAGAAGCTCATCTCCATGCTTTTCAAGCTCGTTGGGGTCTCCACCTGTTTGTAGCTCCTTGTCGGGGTCTCCACCTGACTGCAGTTCGTCGTTGTAACCGACTTGAGTGGGCCAATGCTCACATTTGATGGTGTCTGGCACATTGGAGAGGAGTTTAATTCATAGATGAATTCCGGTTTTCACTATAAAGGGCTGATGGTGGTGTGTGGGTGAGCGGTTTGCTGATGTCAACGTTGTGAATCAAGTGGCCCATGGAAGCGGTGGGGTTATGGTAGGAACAGGCGTATGCTATGGACAACAAACACAGGTGCATTTTATTAATGCCATTTTAGAGATACCGTGACGAGATCCTGAGGCCCATTGGTGTACCATTTATCCAGGACAGTCAACTCATGTTACAGCATAATAATGCTCAGCTCCATGTTACAAGGATTTGTGCGCAATTCCTGGAGGTTGAAAACATCCAAGTTCTTGCATAGCAGAATAGTCACCGGACATGTTACCCAGTGAGCACGTTTGTATGCTCTGGATCGGCGTATATGACAGTTTGTTCAAGTTTCAGCAACATCCAGAAACTTAGCATTGAGGAGGAGCGGAGCAATAATCTGAAGACCACAGTCAACAACCTGATCAAATCTTTGCGAAGGAGAGGTGTTCCACTGTGTGAGGCAAATGGTGGTCACACCAGATACGGACTGGTTTTCTGACCAATACTGTAACACTGCACATTTTAGAGTGGCCAGTACAAGACACATCTGTGCAATAATCCTGTGTCTGATCAGCATCTCGATATGCCACACCTGTGGGATGCATGGATTATCTCTGCAGAGGGGAGGATCTCACTAACACAAATTTAGACAAATTTGTGACCAATGCTTGAGAGGAAAAGGTCTCATATTTAAGTCACATGCTGTCCATTTCCTTGTGATCCTCCTTGAGATGGTTCTACTTCTTCATTGGAGTCCAGCTGTGTTTTATTAAACTGATAGGACTTGATTTGGAAAGGCAGACACCTGTCTATATAAGACCACACAGCTTACAGTACATGTCAGACCAAATGAGAATCATAAGGTCAAAGGAACTGGCCACGGAGATCAGAGACAGAATTGTGGCAAGGCACAGATCTGGCCAAGGTTACAACAGAATTTCTGCAGGTGGACAGCGTGTGACTTAAAAATGATTGTCTGAGCAAAGGGTCTGAATACTTAAGACCATGTGATAGTTTTTCTTTTTTAATTAATTTGCAAAAATTACTACTTTTTTTCAGCTAAGATGGGGTGCAGAGTGTACATTAATGAGAAAAAAAAATGAACTTTTTTGAATTTACCAAATGGCTGCAATAAAACAAAGAGTAAAAAATTGAAAGGGGTCTGAATACTTTCCGTACCCACTGTATAATGCTATTTACATTGTTCCTAAACCAGAACTGTTCACCCAGTGTTTCAATTTAATTTCCTAAGATTCTTAGTTATAAAGAATTTCTTGCTCATTTCATATTGTTAACCCCTTCACGACATGCGTCGTACATGTTCAGAACTGCACGATCTATTTTTTTTTTAACAAAGTTTGGAATTTTTTTTCACCACTTATATAAAAAGAACCTATACATGTTTGGTGTCTATGAACTCGTAATGACCTGGAGAATGATAATGGCAGGTCAGTTTTAGCATTTGGTGAACAGCTGTGGAATTGCACTTTTTGCAATTTCACCACACTTTCAATTTTTTCCCCATTTTCCAGTACACAATATGTTAAAATAAATGATATCGTTCAAAAGTACAACTCATCCTACAAAAAAAACAAAACAAAAACAAGGGCCCTCACATGGCCATACCATACTGACGGAAAAATAAAAAAGTTATGGCTCTGGGAAGAGGGGGAGCGCAAAACAAAAGGCAAAAACGAAAAGGGCTTTGGCGTAAAGGGGTTAATCAATTAATTTTACAAACGCATTCCAGATATTTTAATCCCATAGCACTTGCCACAAGAACAGTATCCATATCAGCCTTACATAGAGTCATCTATAAGGCAGTATTCTTTAAGAAACAATTAATATACAGATAAAAATTCCTGACAGGACACAGATTATTACATGTAATACTATTTTTTTCATCTGTGACTTCTCTGTATTTAGTGGTCACTACTCACCTGGGTAGTCATACGTGGGAATCTCCTCTTTACACCGCTCATCACCCCTCACATATGTCTCTGTAGTATTAATATGGGTCAGATCTTCACCCTGAAACAAATATTGTAAAAGTCACAGACAGATGGAGAAGTCACATCTATGATCAGCTCTAATCCTGCCATCTCCACCGTTCTCATTACACAAGTATAAAACATAATCCTGTTGGATAAAACAAGACTGAGCACAAGACCTTCACAGCCGTCTACACATCATAGGGGAGATCTCCTGACACCTTCTCTCCATCTACCTGATGATCCTGAGGAACATTGGGATCTTCCTGTTTACAGTTCTCTGGAAGAAGAGGACTGGAACATCTCTCTGGTGTTGTCCTCTTACTGGATAGATCTGGAGGAAACACATACAGGGACTGAATTCATTCATTACATACAGATAATTATAGGCCGTGTGTATTTAGTCCTGTCTATTACCTGGTGATGTGAGGGGCTGGGGACCCTCCATTATGACGTCCTTGTACAGATCTTTGTGTCCTTCTAAATACTCCCACTCCTCCATGGAGAAATAGACGGAGACATCCTGACACCTTATAGGAACCTAACACATACAATGATACCGTCATCCCCCGATCCCTTCATAGCGTTACTGTATAATGTCCCAGCATTCCCAGCAGTGTCACCTCTCCAGTCAGCAGCTCAATCATCTTGTAGGTGAGTTCTAGGATCTTCTGGTCATTGATGTCCCCATGTATCAGGAGGTGAGGTGGAGGCCTTGGGATTGGGCTCAGGGGTCTTCCCCATTCCTCAGACACAGGGTCCTGACAGCGATCACTAGATGTCTTCTTCACTACTGTGTAATCCTGGTTATGGAGAGACACATTAATAAATCTCACTACAGACATTTCCAGAGTCCTCACCTCTCCAGTTCTGTCCGTTATTCCCATAGATAAGAATGATGTAATGTGACGTCATCAGAATCTCTCACCTCTCCAGTAAGCCGGAAGAGGATCTCTAGGGTGAGGTGTAATATCTTCTCCGCCATCTTTCCCTGTCCATATCCATCCATTAAAGTTTAAGGTAAATTTTCTAGGAGATAATCATAACGATTGTATGTGCCAAGATCCTAAAAGGAAGGAAGATCAGCTGATGAAGAATCACACAAAACACCATGGGAGATAGATACAGGAGCAGTGATGCTGGTATAGAGTAAGAACATGTGTACACAGTGTCTTTTCAGATGGACATGCAGCGCCCCAGAGTCCTGGTCGTTGCAGTAATGTCGCTCTTCCACCAGGGGGAGTGATATTACGTCTGATGGTACTAAAGGAGTTCATCTTGCCAGGTATCACAAGTCACACACTACACCTCACACTCCAGTCCACCAGGGGGAGCCTTGCTTCTATCTATTAGGCCACTCCTCACATTAGGGTAAAACTGGTGGGTTGGATAGGAAGAGAGAGAGAAGCTACCTGGGTTTGACCCAGAGAGGACCTGTCAGGCAGACAGGGGGAGAAGGAGGAACATCTGAGCTGCAGACAGAGGGTCCCTGTCAGGGGTGGGATCCTGACAGAGGCCTAGCATGAGATAGAGAGCTACGGAGCTGCGCCTGCCCCTACGTGCGGCAGCATCCTAAGAAAGGACATGAAGCAAAGTGTATTGTGGAGAGTGAGAAATGAAGTCACAGCACAAGGAGATAATACCGGGAGGAGTTCTGCCTCAAGATCGGCAGCCTCCTTTTGAGGCGCGTAGCCGGTGGCCGGAACACCGAGGGAGTAATTGACTCTACACATTACTTCAGAGACCGGCAGGACAGTCAATTCCAATTTGGCTGCCCGACCTTAATACCTAAGAAGACATGGTGGCAAACTGTGGGGGTCGGGGCGTCTCTAGGGTCCCTATAAACAAGCCTCAGGCTATCCCAGTCATACGGGTTGTCCTATCCATACCATCTGGGGGACAGAGAGAGAGAGAACATCAGAAACATCCACGAAAGTTGTGAGGACTATCCCGTGGTGCTCAGCAGGGAAGTACTACAACACACAGGCGCTAGTAGGAAGGCTACTGATTTCCACCTGGATAAGGGGACTCTGGATTTGCCTTCGGACCGGCCGGACTCTGCCTGCCCTGTGAGCGGTCTTCAGTAAAAGGTAAAGAGACTGCAACCTTTGTGTCCTCGTTATTCACTGCGCCTTACATCGTCCACCATCACCACCTACACATCTGGGAAGCCCTGGGGACATACTTCACCTGTGGGAAGGTCAACCATCTAGCTGCCATTCCACCACCCCAGCGGACCCCTAAGCAGCGTCAGTCACCCTGACCGAATACCACAGGTGGCGTCACGAACACCAGACAAACTACACCTTTAATTGGACGCCCCTCAGAAGGGCCACGGACCGGGTCGGGAGACCGTGACATCCCCAGAACCGAGAGAGATAGACCTGGTACCGAGTACCCCATTGCCCTACACGTGGGGGCGCTCCAGACTCGTCCTGTAACCGGTCAGAAAAAATGTAAAAGTTGGAACATAAAGCACAGCAATGTATAAAACAAATCACTGTTCATACTTTGTTTTTTAAACTTCTTTTAACCCCTTCAGGCTTCTAAAGCTGCAAAACAGTTACAAGAAGTGACCTGTAAACAGTAGATAAGACATAAAAAAAGGCATCTCTGAGGACCAGAAATTGTGCCTATAGTGAGGTCACAGGACTCATTCTGTTATGAGTCCATTAAAAAAAACAAAAAGGATTGTCCAGGAAGGCATTAATGTGCAGTGTATTAAATGGGGAGTAGAGATGAGCTAACTTGTTCAGAAAACGATTGCAAATCTCAAATTCAGAACGAACATAGCACGTTCAGATTCGTGTTTAGTTTCCCAAGTATTTTTCCTTAAAGTCTTCAAAATTCGGTAAATGATTGCGTTCCCACTAATACTTTTTTAGGACTTTGGTTAGGATAGTGGTTGTGTATGATGAGCGGAGGGGGACTGGGAATAGGTCAGAGTAGCGGTGGCCAATTTTTTTTTAAATGAACTTAAAGGAAATATGTCACCTCATTTTTTGCATATAAGCTGCGGCCACCGCCATTAGGGGCTTATCTCCAGCATTCTGTAATGCTGTAGATAAGCCCTGATGTAACCTGAAAGATAAAAACAAGTTAGATTATACTTACCCAGGGGCGGTCCGGCGCCTCCCATCTTCATGCGATGACGTCCTCTTCCTTGCTTATGTCGCGGCTCATGCACAGGCGTAATTCTCTGCCCTGTTGAGGGTAGATCGAAGTACTGCAGTGCGCAGGCGCAGCAAAAGGTCAGAGAGGCCCAGTGCCTGCACACTGCAGTGCTTTGCTCTGCCCTCAACAGGGCAGATAAAGTACGCCTGCGCATTAGCCGTGACACGAAGCAAGGAGGATGACAACATCGCATGAAGATGGTGTAACAACTCTGCTGGCATCACGGCATGGCCTCGCATTTCTCACACTATCTTACCCACTGCTCCAGGTCATGATGTGGTTTCTGTTTCTTGCCAGCTCCATGTTCTGTGTCTCTGCTCTCTGCATGCTTCATAGTTCTGTGTATAGAGGGGCGGCGCCTGAACTCTCTGGTTCTTATAGGAATCAGGTGCATCTGTCCAATCTGTTCCTGACCAATTGCCAGGAGACCTCCAGTATTTAGTTCAGCTCCACCCAGTGGTCTGGGCCTGTGCAATGTGTTAGCTCAGTTAGTGTCTAGCTTCTGAGTTTGCCTGGCCTTTCTCTTAGTTACTCCCTTTCTGGAGGATTTTCTGTGTTATTTCCTTGGTCTTGTTGTCCGCCCACCAGGAGGCAGAATATCCTGGTCCCAGTGTCTTTGTCCTTGTGTCTTGTTCCATTGCCTTGTCTGCACTTAGTCTTACCTCGGTCTCCTAGTCTTTGGCTTCCTTCCCTGTTGTCTTTCTTTGTATTCTCAGTCTGCTTACACTCCGCACTCTTGCAGCTCTGCCTGCTCTGAACCTTTGTTACTTTACCTCTGCTCCTCACTTCTGCGTTTCTGCTCCTTTCTACTCAGCTTATCTTCTGCTGTTGCAGTTATCCCTTGCTGCAGCTTCTCTCCACATTCCTTGTGGCTCTGCTCAGCTTTGCTGCAGAGACCCCTCCCGCAGCTCCTCTCCGCTCTTTGCGGTTCTACCTGGCTCCGCTCTTTGCGGTTCTACCTGGCTCCGCTCCTTGCGGTTCTACCTGGCTCCGCTCCTTGCGGTTCTACCTGGCTCCGCTCCTTGCGGTTCTACCTGGCTCCGCTCCTTGCGGTTCTACCTGGCTCCGCTCCTTGCGGTTCTACCTGGCTCCGCTCCTTGCGGTTCTACCTGGCTCCGCTTCTAGCGGTTCTACTTCTCCTGCACTTGGCTCCGCCACCAGCTCTTGGCTCCGCCTCCTGCCTGTCTGCACTTGGCTCCGCCTCCAGCTCTTGGCTCCGCCTCCTGCCTGTCTGCACTTGGCTCCGCCTCCAGCTCTTGGCTCCGCCTCCTGCGGTTTTGCACTTGGCTCCACCTCCTGCTCTTGGCTCCGCCTGCTGCATTTCTGTTCTTGGCTCTAGCTCCTGTGCTTTCGCTCTGCATCCGCTCTTGCGGTCTTTATCTACTTATTCCTAGGTCCTCGTGTCTGAACAGGTTCTTACCCGTTCTACATACTTGCCTGCAGACCGGTCCCTACCGGTTCTTCCAGTGTACCAGTCTTGTCCACCAGTCCTGCCAGAGAGCCAGCCGTGCCCGCCTGCCTTTCCAGAGAGCCAACCGTGTCCGCCTGCCTACCAGAGAGCCAGCCGTGCCCGCCTGCCTGACAGTGTTCCTGTTGTACCCGTCTGCCTGCCTATGTGCCAGACGTGCCCGCTTGCTTGTCTATGTTCCGTTCCTCGGTGGGATCAGCAGCCACAACCAGACTCCACCCTGGAGTGGTACCTGGTAGCTTCCTATTGCACAAGTCTGACCTCACCATCAGAGGCTCCAGCGAACACCTAGGAAGCTACTTAGTTACGCCCCTTCCAGGGAGGTTTGGTCTGTGGTCCAGTGGGGCCACTCTCCCGCACGCCCGCGCCAACCAGTCTGGGCGCGAGCATGACAGATGGGAGGCGCCAGACCCAGACCTGAGACGCCCATCGGACCCAGACCGCACCGGGCCACCCCTGGGTGTTTTTCTTATCTTTCAGGTTACATTGGGGGCTTATTTACAGCATTACAGAATGCTGTAGATAGGCCCCTAATGGCGGTGGCTTATATGCAAAAAATGAGGTGACAGATTCCCTTTAAATGTATGTACATTCTGGAAGCCAATCAGGGTGCAGAAACCATCAACAACGTCATGACACAAAGGCTTCTGTCACTGGCTGCCGAAGTCACATGTCCCTTTCCATATAAAAAGCGGACATGTTTTGCTGGTGCCATTTTCTCAGTGTAACTGCGCAGAGAGGCCGCTCCTGCAAGTTAACTTGCAAGTTAACTGTTCTGTGTGAAATCGACCTTCCAGCATCAAACTAGTTTGTGCTAGTAGTGTTGTGCAGGCGGGAGTCCACATTTCCTACTCAAAATCATTTGGGCTAATACTGGCTGGCAGTCAGGACTCAGGAGGCTCCATTTGCTAATCAAATTCATTAGGGTGTTGTGAATTCCGTTCTCGAACTCCCTCCTGTGGTCATGAATGGTACTTCGGTGAGTTCTGTCCTTGGACTCCCTCTGGTGGCTGTGAGGGGAGCTGCTGGTTCTGAGATTCCTTCCCCAGCTGCCCTCGTTTAGGGCTAGGCTAGGATTCTCTATTTAACTCCACTCAGATCGTTACTCCATGCCAGCTGTCAATGTTCTAGTACTGGTTCAGATCTCTCCTGGATCTTTCTGAGGACCTGTCTACTCCAGCAAAAGCTAAGTTCCGGCTTGTTCATTTGTTACTTATGGTTTTTCTTGTTAAGTTCTAGTCCAGCTTGCTATCATGAAACTGCCTGGCTAGCTGGAAGCTCTGGGGGTGCAGAGTGGCACCACCGCACCGTGAGTCGGTGCGGGGGTATTTTTTGCACACTATGCGTGGTTTTTGTAGTTTGTTGTGTTGACCGCAAAGATCCCTTTTCTATCCTCAATCTGTTTAGTTAGACTGGCCTCTCTTTGCTAAAGCCTATTTCATCCTGTGTTTGTGATTTCCTCTTAACTCACAGTCAATACTTGTGGGGGGCTGCTTTTACCTTTGGGAAAATTTCTCTGAGGCAAGTGAGGCTTTGTTTCCTTTCTTTAGGGGTAGTTAGCTCTTAGGCTGTGAAGAGGCGTCTAGGCAGTGTCAGGCACGCTCCACGGCTATTTCTAGTTGTGTTGATAGGAGTAGGGTTTGCGGTCAGCAGAGTTCCCATTTCCCCAGAGCTCGTCCCGATTCCGTGTTTAACTATCAGGTCTTTCCTGGTGCACCTAACCACCAGGTCCATAACATTAGGGCTAATATTATGGTGCAGGCAACAGGCCCCAGTTGCAAATCCAAATCGTGTGGGCTATCACTGTCTTGCAGTCAGGACTCCAGAGGTCACATTTACATATCAAAATCATTTGGGCTAATATTGGTGTGCAGGCAAGAGTCCACATTTCCTAATCAAAATTGTTTGGGCTAATACTCTGGTGCAGGCACCAGGCCTCATTTTATAGTATAAATCCATTGTGCTAATAATGCATTGTAGGGCACCAGGCCTCATTTCATAATCCAAAGAGTTTTGGATAACAGTTTGGTGCAGGCACCAGATCTCATCTCACCCAGAGTACAAATCGTATAATTGCGCAGCATGGATGCATAGGGTTGGACCAGCATTGATCAGTGACAGCAGGATGAGTGACAGGTGTAGGCCCGCTGCTAAGTGAGCCTTGCCAAATTCAGGCAACAAACATGAAGGAGACCCAACTTGGAGTCCAAACATTTTACAAAAATTAGGGGCAGGCACCACTAAAGTGTCATCAATTTCCCCAAAGTAGAACTGCAATAAAGCAAGATCAATATGGCATACTAAAAACTGCACCAGCGCCTAGTCTGCGACTGGGGAGGTAAATTCATGGGCGATCCATAACTTATTCATCTTGGTGAAAGTTAGGCACGTTCTGAGAGAAATCTGGCTGCCGAGAATGGCAAAACCTCCAAGGCGTGTACTCACTCCACTCATTCATTTTTGAAAAACAAAATTAAAAGGGTCCAAATTCCCACTGAAAGTACTGATATTCAGCTCAAGATACTCCTGCACCAACCTCTCCAGTCGTTCATGTGTCAGACATGCACTCTGTGCTGCTGGTGCAGGTGCTGGTCTAAAAAAGTGTGAAATGACTCACAGAAATTGGTTATGCCACTTACAATGCTGCTGCTAAAGTTCTTGGACGTTTCCAGGGTTGGAACTCTATAACTGCTATGCACTCAGTGTTCCTGACTGCCGTCTTGGGGAAAACCACTCTTAAGATTGTGTACAAGCATGTTTCGATACTCCAGCAGCATATACACATCCTTTTACAGTGGGTAAGCATCTGGCAGAATGTATTTTTGCACTATAGATCCAACAGAGTGGCAACCCAGTATTTCTAATCCTATCAATACGAGCATAATGTTTCAGATACTACAGCAAGAAGGTGCTCATATGTGGGGTGCTTCCATGAGGTCCGAGTCTATGGTGTCTTAGTAACACTCAACCTTGCTTACTACGTCCCCTTATGCCAACCACGGACAACAGAGAAGGGATCATTATCCTCTTCATCTCCTGGCTGTTGTGTGCCCATCATCTCTTCCTCCTCCATTTGTTCCTCAGCTCCTTCACCTTCACTTTGTCTGGTACCATGACCCTTCCTCGACCGCTGTAATCCACCCTCCCATGGCACCCGCTTGTGCGACGACAGTCCGGAATTTTGAGATATTGTTATCCCTTCTGCATCCTCCTCAGTTTCCTCTGGGACCACCTTCTGCAGACTATTCAAAGTGTGCTCCAGCATGTAGATGACCGGAATAGTGATGCTGATGACGGCATCGTCAGAGCTAACCATCTTAGTAGCCATTTCGAAACTGTGCAGAAGTCCTTCATCTATGGTCACTATGTAAGCACGATTTGCACCACATCTGTAATATTTTGGCATAGGCTATGCAAAAGTACATATTGCACCAGGGCTCGTCGCGGCTGCCACAGTCGCTGCAACATGTGGAAAGTGGAATTCCATGGTGTCGGAATATCGCATATTGAACGGTTAACCGGTAGGCCGACAGAACCCTGTAGTGATGCAAGTCGATGACCTGCAAGGAGCAAATGGCGGAAGTGAGCACACAGCGACTGTGCTTTTTGCAGCGCATCCAGGTCGGATAGTGGCAAAGATATTGCTGTACCACAAGGTTAAGGACGTGAGCCATGCAAGGCACGTGTGTGACGTTGCCCCAGCATAGGGCAGGGAACATGTTTGCACCATTATTGCACACTCCATTACCTGCATTCAGTTTGTGTGGAGACTGCTATTGCTCAAACTCGGCCTGGATAGCTGTTCACAACTCTTCATCTGTGTGACTGCGATTTCCAATGTATATTCATTTAAACACTGCCTGATTGTGGTGAGCCCTGGCTGCGCAGTACGGAAGTGATGGGGATTCTCTCTGTAGTGTTGGAACGCGTGTCTCATTAATGGAGAGGTTGAAGTTGCAGGTGGAGGGCCTAGAGAAGGTGGAGGAGGCAGAAGCAGTGGAGGAAGTGTTAGATACAGAGGTTTGTCCCGCAAGCTTTGGGGATTCCAAAGCACCTTGGTGTCTAGTGGTTTAGTTCACCATCTCTTATAGTGTAGTGCAAATAAAAAAAAGAGAATAGGAAGCTAGATGCCATAAATTACAAAATTTTTATTGAAACATTTTTCCTATTCCTTTTTTTATTTCTATTTGTATTTGGAAGTGCCACAAATCTAGGCAACCTTGCATTTTGATGTAAATTACCTTATTGTGTAGTGGTTTAGTTCGTCACCTCCTGGTGTGTAGTGGTTTAGTTATCCAACTCTAAGTGTTTAGTAGTTTACTTCTCCAACCCGTTGTCTAGTAGTTTAGTTCTCCATCCTCTGCTGTTTAGTGGTTTACTTCTCCATCCCATAGCACATTGCAAGCCTTGGAGAGTCCAAGAGTTGTGGAGCAGCCCCTTCCCCATCTGCCCCACAGCCACCAAGTGCCCAGTCAATGAGATGCAAAGCCTCTGGCCATGCTTGCTCGTCCAGGTGTCAGGCCCCTGGCCATGCTTGCTCGTCCAGGTGTCAGTGGTAAAATGCAGCCTGGCAGACATTGATTTTTTCAAGAAACAGTTGATGCTGTCTGCGACATACTGCTGTAGCGCAGGCACAGCTTTCTCACATAAGTAATGGCAACTGGGCAACTGATACTGGGTGACTGCGAAGGGCGTCAGCTTTTAGAAAGCGTCAGTATACACCAGGCGGAAAAGCAGCATTTTCAGATTGAACTTGGTAAAATTCAACCTGTTAGTTTTGCCTTGTGTAAGAGTAAACAATCTTTAACGTGACCACAACTGTGGAACTAAGGGCTGGCTGTTGAGCTGAGAGAAGGTGGAGCAGAGAGCACACGACATACTGCTGGACTGTGAATGAGGTGCAGGCGGAGATGTTATGGTGGATTAAGAAAAATGTGATGTGTTTGGTGTCTGAGATCTGTCAAAAACAGCAGGCATGTCCACTTGCGTAACAGCTGACGTGCGGTCACTCACCCCAGCTGTAGCTGGTAAACAAGTGGAGGGTCTGCGGCCGGAACCTTGTGTGAGAACAATTGCCAAGAAGATGAAGGAGGAAGAAGCAGCAGATGTGGTTGCTGGGGGTGGCCAGTGGTTGGCTAGACACACTAGGCCACATTTTAGCAAAGTGAGATTCCAAGACTACCGGACTAACGCATGTTGATTTGCAATATTGCAAGAACCGGCACATGCGCAATTTTTGCTTCTACGGACTTTTTTTAATTTTTTTTTACAAAGTTTGGCAGATAACGTGAATGGGTCTTGCATTTTGGTCTCAAAAAATCCAAGGCTAGGCAACCCTTGCCAGCCCATGCAAACTGCCTGCAGACCTGTGACTGGCACTGGCCACAGCCAGAGTTGTGGCTGAGGATGCAGAGCTTCTTGTGGCTGCATTACTCCGTGTCTGTGCAGCAAACCTCAACAAAACCTCATCTTCCTCCCCCTCCTCTGTTGAGCTACTCAGCTGCGGGCCTCTGAGTTCACATCAAGTGGGATCTACAACCTCATCCTCTCTGTTCTCCCACTCCTCACCCTGAGAATCACACTCCTCCTCTTCCTGCTCTGACAGCAGCGTACAGTCCGCGTGTGCCTCAGGTATCTGACTCTCATCAAGATCACCTCCACCCATCACCTGAGGTTAACATCTGGTGATGAGAATCTGGATTCTGCTCGGACCCCACTTCGTCCGGCCCCGGATACAACTGAAAAACTGAATCATTGGAGCAGACCTCTAATGCCTATGGAATAGAATGTGTGAACAGCTCTGCAGACTCGCACATATGTGGTTCCACATAGTCAATTGAACAATTGGAGACGCTGAGGACTATACTGTTTGGGATGTTAAGGTGGAGGAAGAGGAGAGACCACTTGATGCAGAGCTTGTGTAATAATTATAGGGGATAACTCAGGAGACTCTTTGCGTAGAACAAGACAACTACAGGAGATAGTTTTATAAGTGGTAAAGTCTATATTATCACACGGTGATTCAAACAGGTGCAGAGAGAAACTCAAGTCCACAACACTTGGTGCAAATAATAAACGCAGCTTAGCAGTCTATAGGAAACTTCACAGGAAAATGCAATCAAGCAGAAAGTCTATGAAGCACAGTTATTCTTGAGGCTACTTGACACGAATAAATCCTTGTCTTAGTCGAAACACAGATAGATAAGTTAAAAGGCAGTTCAAATCATATCTTAGCTCAACCAGGGAGGCCTGGTTAATAGTCTCAGATTTTTGCAGAGCAGAAACCGCTTACATGTCCAGCAAATGGAGATGGAAGTAAACACGAGCAGCAGATGAAAGAGGATTACTGGAAACTGGTGTATGCAGCAAGAACTCAGAGCAGAGTAGCAGGATAACCACACAGGTTCACAGGAGCAGGCATATAGCCAGGGAGTCACCAGAGATCAGGAGCTGGATGCAAGGCAGAATACTCTAGCACAGACTGAAGGCTGGGGTGGAGTTTTATAGCAGGAAGACACAGTGCACATGAGACCAAAGACGCCATCTTGGAAAAGGGCAGTAATGCACAAAAGGTAAAAAATGTTCAGAGTCCTGACAGCTTGCCATCAACTGGAGCACATGATCTTTCTGGCCCTCATCTACAAGGTGTAGATGAGGGCATCCCACAAGCTCTCTGCCTCGAGGTAACCCTGGACTCTGATCTCTCCTGCAAAACACATATCCATGCCATTTCAACTTTCGGTCGACTACAACTCAAAAATATTTCCCGGATCCATACATTTTGTTAATCAAGAAAACCCTAGGTCATGCACTCATCATCTCCTGCCTTGACTACTGCACGCTCTTGCTTTGTGCCTTCCCTTCTAACAGTCTCGCACCCCTCCAATCTATCCTAAACTCTGTTTCCTGACTAATCCACCTATTCCCCGGCCTGTCCATTCCTTCACTGGCTTCTCATTACTCAGAGACTCCAGTTCAGAATCCCAACCATGGCATACAAAGCCATCCACAACCTGTGCCCTCCTTACATCTGTGATCTAGTCTCCCAGTACTTACCTGTACACAACTGCCAATCCTCACAAGATCTCCATCTCTACTCCCCTGTTATCTCCTCTTCCCACAATCACAAACTAGATTTCTCTGTAGATTCCCCTACTCTGGAACCCTTTACTCAAAGTTGTGCAAATATAATATTTCTACTGTGGGGAAATAGATGCCACTTTAGTGGTATATGGCAACAAATTTTTTTAAATGCTGCCACTCAGTGGCGTAACTACAAAGTTATGGGCCCCGGTGCGAACTTCCAAATGGGGCCCCCCCCGCCATAAAATTCAATGTAAGCCCCATAGAATACAATGCAGCCCCCCTCATAGTATAATGCAGCCCCTCCATACAGGGGCAGTGACAAAGACACGAGCAAATGGTGACGAGGGGGCAGAGGAGAGGGAACAAGGGGGCAAGGAAGACAGGCACTAGGGGACACATGGGGGCTAGGAGGCAGGGGAGAAGGATACAAGGGGTCTAGTGGGCAAGGGAGACTGACACAAGTGGGCAAGGGAGACTGACACAAAGGGCACATGGGGACTAGTGGACAAGAGAGACTGGCACACGGGGACACGGACTAGTGGGCAAGGGAGACTGACACACGGGGAATAGTGGGCAAGGGAGACTGATACAAGGGGACTAGTGGGCAATGGAGACTGACACACGGGGACAAGGGACAAGCACAAGGGGACAAGGGAGACAGGCACAAGGGGACACATAGGGACTAGTGAGCAAGAGACTGACACAAGGGGACAAGGGATACAAGCACAAGGGGACACACAGGGACAAGTGGGAAAGGGAGACTGACACACAGGGACTAGTGGGCAAAGGAGACTGACACAAGCACAAGGGGACAAAGGAGACTGACACAAGCACAAGGGGACATAGGAGACAGGCACATGGGGACACACAGGGACTAATGGGCAAGGGAGACTGGCACACGGGGACACAAGCATAAGGGAGACAGGCTCAAGGGGACACACAGGGACTAATGGGCAAGGGAGACTGGCACACGGGGACAAGGGACACAAGCATAAGGGGACAAGGGAGACAGGCACATGGGGACACACAGGGATTAATGGGCAAGGGAGACTGGCACATGGGGACACAAGCATAAGGGAGACAGGCTCAAGGGGACTCACGGCCCCCTGACCTGCCAGAGCCGCTTGCAGCTGCGACCGTAGTAGTTACGCCGCTGCCTCACACACACACATACTACAGATATCACACACACACTACAGATATCACACACACACATCATACTACAGATATCACACACACACACATCAGTTATTACACACACTACAGATATCACACACATACTACAGTTATCACACACACACACAGACATACTACAGATATCACACACACACACACATCATACTACAGATATCACACACACTACAGATAACACACACACACACACACACACACACTACAGATATCACACACACACACACACACACACACATACACACACTACAGATATCACACACACACACACACATACACACACTACAGATATCACACACACACACATCATACTACAGATATCACACACATACTACAGTTATCACACACACACTACAGATACCACACACACACACACACACACACACACACACACACACACACACACACACACACACACACACACACACACACACACACCAGAGATACCAGCTCATATACACAACTCACAATCTCCTCTCTGGTACAGGGGTGGCTGATGTAAACCGGCTGCAGCTCCTCAGCTTCTCCTGACTAAGGCTAGTTTCACACTAGCGTCGGGAACAACCTGTCGCTGTGAGTCGGGCCGACGTTCCCGACGCTAGTGTGGTCTCCGCCGCACAACGGGGGCAGCGGATGCATTTTTCCCACGCATCCGCTGCCCCATTGTGAGGTGCGGGGAAGTGCGGGGAGGTGGGGGCGGAGTTCCGGCCGCGCATGAGCGGTCGGAAAAAGTGGACCGTCGGGAGCAAAAAACGTTACATGTAAGGTTTTTTTCTCCCAATGGTCCACTACCACACGCCCAAGCGTCGCAAAACGGACACGACGTTTGGCAATGCGTCGCAAATGCGTCGCTAATGTTAGTCTATGACGAAAAAACGTATCCAGCAAGAACTTTTGCTGGATGCGTATTTTCGGCAAAACGACGCATTTGCGACGTATTGCAGTTAACGCTAGTGTGAAACTAGCCTAAAGCGGCTCTGTCCCGCACCTCCCCCCTGCTCTCGCCTTCTGTCCCGGGGTTATTTTGGCTTTCTCGTAAAGGGAACCTGTCACCCCGTTTTTTCCGTATGAGATAAAAATACTGTTAAATAGGGCCTGAGCTGTGCATTGCAATAGTGTATTTTGTGGACCCCGATTCCCCACCTATGCTGCCGAAATACGTTACCAAAGTAGTCGTTTTCGCCTGTCAATCAGGCTGGTCTGGTCAGATGGGCGTGGTGTCTTCCCCCAGATCTTGCTTAGTTTTCCGTTGGTGGCGTAGTGGTGTGCGCATGCCCAAGGTCCCGAATCCACTGCACAGGGGAGTGAAAATAGCGTGATGTGCGACATTTCGTTGGTGATCGGTGGGGGCGGCCATCTTCCTTTGGCCGCGCGTGCGCAGAAGCGGCGCTCTGCTGGCCGCGGCTTCAGGAAAATGGCCGCAGGATGCCGCGCGTGCCCAGATGGAGATCGCGGCGGCCATTTTCCTGAAGCAGAGATGCGACACCTCGTACACACCCGACTCCGCTCCGTACACCTCGTACACACACGGCTCCGCTCCGTACACCTCGTACACACACGGCTCCGCTCCGTACACCTCGTACACACACGGCTCCGCTCCGTACACCTCGTACACACACGGCTCCGCTCCGTACACCTCGTACACACACGGCTCCGCTCCGTACACCTCGTACACACCCGGCTCCGCTCCGTACACCTCGTACACACCCGGCTCCGCTCCGTACACCTCGTACACACCCGGCTCCGCTCCGTACACCTCGTACACACCCGGCTCCGCTCCGTACACCTCGTACACACCCGGCTCCGCTCCGTACACCTCGTACACACCCGGCTCCGCTCCGTACACCTCGTACACACCCGGCTCCGCTCCGTACACCTCGTACACACCCGGCTCCGCTCCGTACACCTCGTACACACCCGGCTCCGCTCCGTACACCTCGTACACACCCGGCTCCGCTCCGTACACCTCGTACACACCCGGCTCCGCTCCGTACACCTCGTACACACCCGGCTCCGCTCCGTACACCTCGTACACACCCGGCTCCGCTCCGTACACCTCGTACACACCCGGCTCCGCTCCGTACACCTCGTACACACCCGGCTCCGCTCCGTACACCTCGTACACACCCGGCTCCGCTCCGTACACCTCGTACACACCCGGCTCCGCTCCGTACACCTCGTACACACCCAGCTCCGCTCCGTACACCTCATACACACCCAGCTCCGCTCCGTACACCTCATGCACACCCAGCTCCGCTCCGTACACCTCATGCACACCCAGCTCCGCTCCGTACACCTCATGCACACCCGGCTCTGCTCCGTACACCTCATGCACACCCGGCTCTGCTCCGTACACCTCATACACACCCGGCTCCGCTCCGTACACCTCATACACACCCAGCTCTGCTCCGTACACCTCATACACACCCGGCTCCGCTCTGTACACCTCATACACACACTGCTCTGCTACATCCACCCAAACCCCTCCTGACCTCACACAAAAGCTTACCCTCCTCCAGCACGATGACAAACAGCACTGCACTACTGTCCTGCACTACACGGAAGCCCTTGATCATGTGACTCCAACTCCTCCCCTCCTGTGACCTCATCACAGGTCCTGTGCGCACAGAGCACCTGCAGCCATAGTAGTGATGTGCGGCTCTCTGCGGTGGAGGGGCTCTGCTGCGGGTCAAGTGCAGTCCCACCCGTGATCGCGAGTGCACGCGCAGCAGGGCCTGTAAGGAAGAATTATTTAAAGGGCCGGCGGCCCATTTTGTAGCTTAGAGTTCTTAGGAGCCCGCCCAGTCTGCTGGACTGGGTGGGCCCCTAAGCACTGCGGGCCCCGTCGCAATTGCGACCCCTGCGACCGCGGTAGTTACGCCCCTGCTGCCACTCCAAGTTGGGTCTCCATCATGTGTGTTGGTTGTAGCAGTAGGGCTCCTAGACTGGCAGGCCTGCACTTACTTTCAGTGAACTACTCGATTACTATCCTTACAATTTTCTACCAATAGTACTCTACGAAACTGATGTTTCTGCCATCTGAGTGTGGCTGGGAAAAAAAACCAGTTTGAGCCGTTGCATGAGGTTTCAGGGCTCCCAGCACAGCAGGCCTACACCAATCTCTCACCCATCTCGTCTAAATTGAAACTTCACTTCCAAGCTGTAAATGCTGGCCCAGACCCTGATACCTCATGCATGGCACATGGCTGACTGCTGCTGTGCCATTATCAAATTTCTACTGTGGGTCAATTGATCAGCCAACTACCTGTGTTACTAGTCTTACATTTTTCTACCAATAGTAATGCATGAAACTAATGTTTGTGCCATCTGAGTGTGGCTGGAATTAAAAAAATTGAGCTGTTGCATGAGGTGTGAAGTCTCGCAGCTAAGAAGGCTTACACATCCCTTAACCACCAGGTCCTCATTGAATCTTCAATTCCAAGCTGTAAATGCTGGGCCAGACCCTGATACCTCATGCATGGCTGACTGCTGCTGTGCCATTATCAAATTTATATTGTGGGTCAAATGCTGCCAATTTTCCTGGTGTCTGTCCCTAATTTGAGCTGTTTAGGAAGCTTTTTTCCCCCCATCGGGATATTAAGCGAAATGAACCTTGAAAGGTTCGCTCATCTCTAATTGGGAGCAACTGCTGTGAGATGCGGCCTGCTCCGGAGCATCTGTGTGATTATTTAGATGAAGAACAAATGACAGAAGAAAACGACAGCGATTCCTGATAGAGAATAATGGAGCCTCCAGCACCGACCTCCACCCGCAGAGCCGCACTCCACATAGAGAATAATGGAGCCTCCAGCACCGACCTCCACACGCAGAGCCGCACTCCACATAGAGAATAATGGGGCCTCCAGCACCGACCTCCACCCGCAGAGCCGCACTCCACATAGAGAATAATGGGGCCTCCAGCACCGACCTCCACCCGCAGAGCCGCACTCCACATAGAGAATAATGGAGCCTCCAGCACCGACCTCCACCCGCAGAGCCGCACTCTACATAGAGAATAATGGAGCCTCCAGCACCGACCTCCACCCGCAGAGCCGCACTCCACATAGAGAATAATGGAGCCTCCAGCACCGACCTCCACCCGCAGAGCCGCACTCCACATAGAGAATAATGGAGCCTCCAGCACCGACCTCCACCCGCAGAGCCGCACTCCACATAGAGAATAATGGGGCCTCCAGCACCGACCTCCACCCGCAGAGCCTCACTCCACATAGAGAATAATGGAGCCTCCAGCACCGACCTCCACCCGCAGAGCCGCACTCCACATAGAGAATAATGGGGCCTCCAGCACCGACCTCCACCCGCAGAGCCGCACTCCACATAGAGAATAATGGAGCCTCCAGCACCGACCTCCACCCGCAGAGCCGCACTCCACATAGAGAATAATGGGGCCTCCAGCACCGACCTCCACCCGCACTCCGCATAGAGAATAATGGAGCCTCCAGCACCTACCTCCACCTGCAGAGCGGCACTCCACATATATGGCTGTTCTGCGTGCACAGGACCTGTGATGAGGTCACAGGAGGGGAGGAGTCAGGGATCACATGATCAGGGGCCTCAGTGTATGCAGGACTCTGCTGTGCTGGTTGTGGGGTGGTTTCTGTGTGGTTTTAGGAGGGGTTTACAATGTAGCAGAGCCGTGTGTGTATGTACAAGGTGTACGGAGCGGAGCCGGGTGTGTACGAGGTGTACCGAGTGGAGCCTTGTGTATGAGTTGTACGGAGCGGAGCCAAGTCCTTACAAGGTTTACGGAGCTGTGCCACGTGCATACGAGGTGTACGAAGCGGAGCCATGTGTGTATGAGGTGTACAGAGCGGAGCCGTGTGTGTAAGGAGCAGACCTGCGTGTGTACAAGGTGTACGGTGCGGAGCCGCGAGTGCATACGAGGTGTAACATGTTGCGTTTTCTTGTGGTTGACGCACACGTCAAATCACCGCATGCGGACGCATCCGCATGTAACTCATGTCCCTGCATACCCAATGTTGAAGATAGGTAAGCAGGGAAACGCAGGACGCATACAGAAGTAGGCAGAGCGTAGGCGGAGCTTCCAGGAGGAAGCAGGGAGGAAGTACACAGCCATCCGCAGCCCTCCTGAACTCAAATGTGAACCCAGCCTAACTCCTTGTTCAGTCTAAGAAAGGTGTCTACCGGACACATAGTTGATTGCAGGTATGTATCACAGAGGTCGTTGTCCTCTGTGATGTAGAGCTGGAGTAATTGTCATGATCCAGACCGGGTTTTGAGTCCTGTTTTCCCTTTTCCCGGTCTGATCATGTGAAGGGTTAACTTTTCTCAGCCTCAGTCTGGTTTCAGGTTTTGCTATTTATCTCTGTTGCATCCTGCAGGGGGTGTCAGTTATAGTTTTGCCTACGGCGTGTGTAGCTGATTCTGGTATATCCTGATTTGTCCTGCTGCTTTAGCTGCCTGAACCTGTGTCTCTGTTTTCCCCCTGTTCCCATCTTGACTCCATGTTTCCTTTTAGTGTGCAGACCCCCCTGGTTTTGACTTGGCTTGTATCCTAACCTGTTTTTGTCTTCTGTCTTTGGCTTATCCGCTCCTGACTGTTACTGACCTTTTGGCTTGTCTCCCATTCTGTGTTTTGTCTTTTCCTTTGGTACAGCACTACTGACTATATAGAACCATCTTGTTGACTATTCTGCTGCCACCTGTGGTAGCCTCACTGCTGCACTGCAGGTCAGCTCTGTTTGGGTGCAGACCTGCTTCCTCTCTACTGCCATCTAGTGAAGCCTGCGCCTACCTGCATTGCAGCAGCATGACATTACAACTGACCAGAAACTGTTTTTTTTGCTCTGTTCTGCTTTCTATGGATCTGCTCCGTACCAAATGGCTAGTTTGACACAAATGATGCAGGTTCTGTCTGTGGACATAGGGCCTTGGCCATGTCTCATAACTACCTGCAAAGGGAGCTTTCTGACACAGATCCTTGCAGAGATCTTCTTCCCAGTCTGGCTGTAAACACTCTGACACTGTTGTCTCATTGCACTCTCCTGAACCTACCGTCAGGCTCCCAGATGCCTTCTCTGGGGAAAAGGAGAAGTTCTGTGTGCTCAAGGAGAATTGCAAGCTATTGTTTTCTCTTAGACCCCGATCTTCTGGAGATGAGAGTCAGCGAGTGGGGATAATCATTTCCTTACTTCGGGAGGGACCTCAATCATGGGCTTTTTCATTACCTGCTATTGCCCCTGAACGTATGTCTGTGCATAAGTTCTTTGAGGCTTTAGGAGTGGTTTATGATGAACCAGACCGGGTCAGGGTGGCAGAAGATATGATCATGGGTCTCTCCCAGAGCAAACTCACTGCTGAACAGTATTGTTCTGAGTTTAGACGGTTGTGTTTTGGGATGACTTCGCTTTGAAATGTCAGTTCAGGAGAGGACTTTTGGATCATATCAAGGATGCATTGGCCCTCCATCCGCCACCCAGTTCCCTGGAGGAGGCCATGACCTAGGCCATTCGTATGGACCGGAGGTTATGGGAAAGAGGAGTTATCCAGCGTGACATTCCTGTATTGCCTGCTAAGTTTGAGATGATGCCATTCATGGAGACCATAGAGGTTGGTGCCACCAACTTCAAGGAGGAAAGGAAGCGATGAACTGATGGGAAATTGTCATGCTCACGCCCTGACTGGTGGGCGTGAGCCAGGGGGTTGTTGACCCACTGTGCCACAAACCAGACTACCCTGGAAGGGGCGTGACTAAGACAGCAGCCTTGGTTTTGACTGGAGCCTGTGATGGTGAGGTCAGGCTTGTGCGTCAGGCAGCTGTCAGGTGCCACTCCAAGGCGGTGTCTGGCTGTGGCTGCTGATCCCACTTGGGAAACGGGAATACTAGGACAGGTTCGGGCAACAGGCACAACTGGCAGATGAGCATGGCAGAAACTCGGATGAGTAGGCAAGCAGGCACGGCTGAGACACAGGGTAGGCGGGCACGGCTGAGACACAGTGCAGTGCACACAGGAGAACCACAAGGCTGCGGAGAAGAGCTGTAGAGCAGCAAGAGGTTCTGCAGCAGCAGAACCAGAACAAAGCAAAAGCGCAGGAGTGCGGAGCACAGGCAGAGCCGCAAGAGTACAGAGCAGGCAGAGAGACAAGGGTACAGAGCAAGCTGAGCCGCAAGAGTGCAGAAAACAAGCAGGTTTGCAAGAGTACAGAGCACAGGCAGAGTCACAACAGTATTGAGCAGGCAGAGCCGCAAGAATGCAGAACATAAGCAGAGCTGCAAGAGTACGGTACACAAGCAGACAGAGAGGACACAGCAGGGAAAGAAGCCACAGACAGGGAGACAGAGGTAGGACAGAGTTCAGACAAGACAAGGTAATGGTACAAGACAAGGTACAGGAACAAAGACACAGGGACTAGGATATTCTGCCTCCTGGAGGGCAGACAGACAAGTACAAGGCAAAGCTAGGAGTGAAGCTTCCAGAGAAGGCGAAACACAGAGCAAGACCTGGCAGCTCAGTAGCAAGATACTAACTGAGTTAACACATTGCACAGGCGAGTTCCACAGGGCCCTAAATACTAGAGGCCACTTGTTAATTGGTCAGGAACACATTAGACAGGTGCACCCTGATTCCATAAGAACCAGAAAGTTCTGGCGCCGCCTCCCTATGCACACAGCCGGGAAGCATGCAGAGAGCAGGCAGAAAGCAAGAGGCACAGAACATGGAGCTGGCAGCAGACAAAAATCACAACATGACTTGGAGCAGTGAGTAAGATGGTGTGTGAGGGATGGGAGGCCATGCAGTGATGCCGGCAGAGTTGTAACAGAAATTATGTTTTTGTTGTGGAGATTCGGGACATTTGAAGAAGGACTGCCCCTCTTGTCCATCGATTAACAAGCTTCTGAGTCTGGGTGATTGTCTTGGAGGTCACCCAGACTCTCAGGTACCATTTTCATCATTTCAGAAAGTTTTGTTAGAGGTGGAACTGTGTTATGGAGGTGGTTATATATCCATTTCAGCTTTTGTGGACTGTGGATCTTCCATGAACTTCATTGACTCTAGTTTGGTGTCCAAGTTAAAGTTAGGGACAGTTAGGCTAGAGACTCCCATCCATATCATTGCCATTGATAAGATACTGTTGGCTCAAAATCTTTTTAAGTTTGTCTCTGAGGAGTTTCTCCTCAAGGTGGGTTCCTTGCACCAGGAACAAATCTCATGTTATGTTATGATGAATAATCTCCCTGCGTGACTGGTGTTGGGGTTCCCCTGGTTACAGAGGCATTATCCTGTTATAGATTGGGGATCTCATGATATTGTTAAATGGGGTCCTAATTGTTCCAATGGTTGTCTTTCTGCTGTTTTTGTGTCTGCCATTAATCTGGAGGGTATTCCGGAGTACCTGAAGGATTTTGGGATGTGTTCTCCAAAAAAGAGGCTGAGGTCTTACCACCACATCATCCATATAATTAGACGATTAATTTTATTCCGGGTTCTAAATTGCCCAAAGTCCGTTTGTACAATCTTTCTGGCCCGGAACGTACTTCTATGAAAAACTATATCTCTGATAGTCTATGCAAAGGTCACATCCGTCCTTCTGTCTCACCTGTGGCCGCTGGATTTTTTTTTTGTTAAGAAAAAAGATGGTGGTTTATGCCCGTGCCTCGAATTCCGGGAACTAAGTAAAATTAAGGTGAGAAATACCTACACTCTCCCACTTATTCCTGATTTTTGTAACCAATTGTCTGGGGCAAAGTGGTTTTCCAAACTCGATCTCAAGGTATAAGGTATAACCTTATCCGCATTCAGGAAGGGGATGAGTGGAAAACGGCATTTCTCACCCCTGAGGGTCTGTTTTAAAATTTGGTCATGCCTTTCGGTCTCACGAACACGCCTGCTGTGTTTCAGAACTTCATGAATGATGTTTTTCTGATTTTATCAAGCGCTTTATGGTTGTATACCTGGATGATATCCTTGTTTTCTCGCCTGACAAGGAATCCTACATTGGTCATTTACATGCTATTCTTCACAGGTTACGGGGAAATTCTCTGTTCGCTAAACCTGAGAAAAGTCTGTTTTGTGTCCAGGAGCTTTCCTTTCTGGGGATCATCCTTTCTGCCAATAGGTTTCGGATGGATCCTGGGAAGGTGCAGGCCAACCCAGAGACCTCAAGGGTCTGCAGCATTTTCTATGTTTCTCCAATTATTATCGAAAATTCATCAAGGGTTTTTTCAGGTGGTCAAGCCACTCACCGATCTCACTTGCAAGGGGGCTGATCTCAAAGTCTGGTCACCATTGGTGGTTGAAACATTATCTACATTAAAAAAGTGTTTTATGTCTGCTCCTGTATTGGTTCAGCCCGATCTGTCAGAATCGTTCATTGTAGAGGTGGACACAATGGAGGTAGGAGTGGGGGCGGTGTTGTCTCAGGGACCCATTACTTTGACCAATTTAAGACCATGTGCCTTTTTCCCAGGAAGTTTTCTTCTGCAGAGAGGAATTATGATGTTGGTAATTGGGAGTTATTGGCCATAAAATTGACTTTTGAAGAATGGAGGCACTTTTTGGAGGGTGCGATTCATCGGATCATGGTGATTATGGACCACAAGAACCTGTCTTACATTAAGTCTGCCAAGTGGTTAACTCCTAGGCAGGCGAGGTGGTCGCTTTTTTTTTCTCGTTTTCATGTTTCCTATCACCTTTCGGTCTGGTTCCAAGAATAATAAGCTCTTTATCCCGGTTCAGTACCAGTTGAGTGTTCTCCAAGAGTTCCACAATTCTGCTCTCAGTGGGCACCCGGGGATCTTAGCCATTCGGAAAGCCATTGCTAGGCTGTTTTGGTGGTCCTCCATGACCTCTGATGTGGCTGTGTTTGTGTCTGCTTGTGATACCTGTGCCCATGCTAAGAGCGCCCATAACCGGCCGGGGAATTGGTGACATTGCCAATTCCTGATAGACCTTAGACTCATTTGTCCATGGATTTTATCACTGATCTCCCTCCTTCCAATGGCAAAACTGTAATCTGGGTAGTTCTTGACAGATTCAGTAAACAGGCACATTTTGTAAGTTTGGCAAGATTGTCTAATGCAGAAACTCTATCTAAGATGTTTGTTGAGCACGTTGTGCGGTTGTATAGCATGCCTTTGAGTGTGGTTTCTGATAGAGGGGTACAATTTGTGTCCAAATTTTGGAGGGCATTTTGTAAAAAATTGGGTATTTGCTTTACCTTCTCCTCTGCCTACCATTCCGAGACCAACGGTCAGACGGAGAGGACCAATCAGTCACTTGAACAGATTTTGCAGTGTCTTGCTACATCTCAGCAGGATGATTGGTGTTCTTCATTGCCAGTGGCTGAGTTTGCATTTAACAATCGAATTAACCAGTCCACTGGCACCTCTCTGTTCTTTTGTAATTATGGCTTTCACCCCCATTTTGCCGAATTTTCCAGGCTGGATTCAGGATGTCCAGGGGTTTATATGGCAGTTCAATGGTTGGGGGAGGTGTGGAGGGAGGTCGAGAAGAACATTGGGTAGGCTCAGGGCAAACATAAACATTTTGCTGATAAGTGAAGGTCTGTAGGACCTGTATTACTGGTAGGAGATAAAGTTTGGTTGTCTACCAAGAACATTTGTCTGAATGTTCCTTCTACTAAGCTAGGGCCCAGGTTTATTGGTCCTTAGGAGGTCATTGAGGTTGTCAATCCAGTTGCCTTTCGCTTATGTCTGCCTCCGTCACTCCGGATCCCCAATGTCTTCCATCCCATCCACCTCCTGTCTCTGTGGATGGCCAGGCTGAGCATGAAGTGGAACGGATTATGGATTCTCGTATGGTCCTCAATTCACTTCAGTATTTGGGCCATTGGAGGGGTTACGGTCCTGAGGATCAATCTTGGGTCCCGGCGCAATCTTTCCATGCGGATCGATTGGTTCAGGCATTTTATACAGGTTATCCTGGGAAACCTGGGGGTCCGGTGGCCCCCCTTGAGAGGAGAGTACTATCATGATCCAGACTAGGTTTTGTGCCCTCTTTTCCCGGTCTGATCATGTCAGAGGTTAACTTTTCTCAGCCTCAGTCTGCTTTCAGGTTTTGCTATTTATCTCTGTTGCATCCTGCAGGCGGTGCCAGTTAGAGTTCTGCCTACAGCGTGTGTAGTTTACTCTGGTATATCCAGATTTGTCCTGCTGTTTTAGCTGCCTGAACTCGTGTCTCTGTTTTTCCCCTGTTCCTGTCTTAACTCAGTGTTTCCCTTTAGTGTGCAGACCCCCCTAGTTTTGACTTGGCTGTTCTTGTCTTCTGTCTTTGGCTTATCCGCTCCTATCTGTTACTGACCTTTTGGCTTGTCGCCAACTCTGTTTTGTCTTTTCCTTTGGTACTGCGCTACTAAATATATAGAACCCGCTTATTTGACTATTCTGCTGCCACCTGTGGTAGCCTCACTGCTGCACTGCAGGTCAGCTCTGTTTAGGTGCAGAACTGCTTCCTCTCTACTGCCATCTAGTTAAGCTTGCACCTACCTGCATTGCAGCAGCATGACAGTAATGTTCTAGTGCACATAGCACTAAGGTGCTTGTTTTGTGCATCTTGGCCTGGTTTAACAGGCAGCCTGAGAGATGGGCGGGTCTGACTACCCACATAGCCCATCTATCACTCTGGTTCTTAGGGTAAAATGGAGTCTGTTTGTTTGACAAATGGTCTGTGTGTGTGTGGAGTTAAGAAGGTGTAGGATGCCGTGACACACAGGAGGCAGAACAAGAGTTAACAGGTTCTTTATGTATAAGAACAGGAATGGGTCA
The DNA here is from genome assembly GCF_051348905.1 of Ranitomeya variabilis. Taxonomy (NCBI): domain Eukaryota; kingdom Metazoa; phylum Chordata; class Amphibia; order Anura; family Dendrobatidae; genus Ranitomeya; species Ranitomeya variabilis. The sequence goes on along the minus strand of NC_135235.1, from coordinate 745,584,744 downwards.
AGCAGGGGGGTAAGGAATGTGATTGGAGATGAGGGGGGAAGTCAAATGCAACAGAATGTAACAGGTTAACTTATCAGTCTCTGTGCGCTGGAGGAAGGCGGCTGGAAGATCCCACGGTGCCGCCTCAGGCCGCGCGAGATGTCTCCGATCCGGTCCCACAGATGAGCAATGCACTTTCTCCTTGTGACCGCGAATCCTCCAGGTTCTTCAGCACGCGATCTCCTGATCCATGCGCGCGGTGAGGCAGGGGTGATGGTAGGCGGCACAGAAGAAGAAGCATAGAGTTCAGTGAGCAAGGCCGCAGTAGGAGCTCACAGTCCAGCGGACACAGGCACGGGCCAGTCCTCAGCAGACTCCGCAAGGATGGGACTAAGTGGTGCCTCTGCGTTGGTGAGCGGAGTGAAAATCTGTACTTTATCCTGGTCACTACTCGGTGAGGAAGCCTCTCTGTACTGAGGGTAGGAAGCGTCGGCAGTCTAGATAGCTGGGGTATAGGCACAGCTAGTAGGCGTGGGTCCGTGAAGAGGGAGTTAAAAGTCTTACTACTCAAAAGCTCGGTCCCTGCCAAGTGTCTTGTCTTCCCACTCAAACTGATATTTATGTCTGACCCGCCCCATCAGTTAGGTGCCCTGTACTGCTCCGGTCAGTAATCTCTTCCCCCTGCAACACTGGTGACAGCCCCGACGGTTCCAGCCCAGATTCGCAGGAGAGACCATCAACTTGGTTCTCCTCCCCACAAAGGCCTCCAGTGTTTAATTTCCAGACTGAGCTGTGTTTTGGATGCTATCCAGCCTGTATGTCCTGGACTGTCTCTAAAGTGCCATTGTTGGAACTGATAACTTTGTTTTGCCTGCACTGAAAAGCCGTTTATTCTCTTGTGCTTGTGGCTCATTTATGAAGCACCAATAAACCAGTCTGAATGTTTAAATGAAAGCGGTTTGTGTGTTACCTCACCATGAACTCAAGTGAGTAGCATTCCAACAATTGGTGTTAGAAGTGCGGGCAGCGTTCCCTGTGAACATGTGTGACTGCTACAGAGGTACTGCATATCCTGGGTGATGGCAATGTCAGACAGCATGGATGACCTGGTTAACCCCTTTCTGCCATGTGATGTACTATCCCGTCGAGGTGACCTGAGACTTAATTCCCAGGGACGGGATAGTACGTCATGGGCGATCAGCCGCGCTCACAGGTGGAGCTCGGCCGATCGCCGCTGGGTGTCAGCTGATTATTACAGCTAACATTTGGCACTATGCGCCAGGAGCGGTCACGGACTGCTCCCGGCACATTAACCCCCGGAACACAGCAAACAAACATGATTGCAGCATTCCGGCGGCATAGGGAAGCATCGCGCAGGGAGGGGGCTCCTTGCGTGCTTCCCTGAGACCTTGGAACAACGCGATGTGATCGCTTTGTTCCGAATGTCTCCTCCCTGCAGGCCCCAGATCCAAAATGGCCACGGGGCTCCTTCTGGGTCCTGCAGGGAGGTGGCGATCTGACACTATAACCTGATGTCCCACTCTGGGACAAAGTAAATGAGTAAAAAAAGAAAATATCATGTGTATAAAAAAAAAAAAAAATCCTAAATAATTAATTAATAAATATATATTGTTCCAATAAATACATTTCTTTATCTAAATAATAAAAAAACTGTAAAAGTACACATTTAGTATCGCCGCGTCCGTAACGACCCGACCTATAAAATTGTCCCACTAGTTAACCCCTTCAGTGAACACCGTAAAAAAAAAAACCTAGGCAAAAAACAACGCTTTATTATCATACCGCAGAACAAAAAGTGGAATAACACGTGATCAAAAAGACGGATATAAATAAACATGGTACCGCTGAAAATGTCATCTTGTTCCGCAAAAAATGAGCCATCATACAGCGTCATCAGCGAAAAAATAATATTAATAAAGCGGTTCAAAAATAATAATTTTTTATATAAAATAGTTTTTGTCATATAAAATCGCCAAAACATAAAACAATGATATAAATGAGGTATCGCTGTAATTGTACTGACCCGAAGAATAAAACTGCTTTATAAATTTTACCAAACGTGGAACGGTATAAACGCCCCCTCAAAAGAAATTTATGAATAGCTGGTTTTTGGTCATTCTGCCTCACAAAAATCAGAATAAAAAGCGATCAAAAAATGTCATGTTCCCCAAAATGGTACCATTAAAGGGACTCTGACACCCCCTCCAGCCATTATAAACTAAAAGAGCCACCTTGTGCAGCAGTAATGCTGCATTCTGACAAGGTGGCTCTTTTAGTTATTGGTGCAGTCAAAGCAGAAATAAAGCGTTTTATAATTTCGCAAAAATACCTGTCTTTAGCCCTTGAGGCAGGTCTTAACCCCCCTGCTGCACACGCCACACTCCCGTCACTCAAGGCTTCTTCGGTGCCGGGCGCCGCCCCTCCGCGCTGTTTTCAAATCAAATCCGGCGCCTGCGCTGTTTTGTTCTGCCTGGGGCAGGCGCAGTGAACGCTGCCCGTCTGACCTCAGATGCAGTCTCGCAGACTGCGCCTGTGCGGCCACCCAGCTTGTGAATCCCAGCCCCGCACTGTGCATAATGCATAACACACTGCGGGGAGTGACGACAGTGTGGCGTGTGCAGCAGGGGGGTTAAGACCTGCCTCCAGGGCTAAAGACAGGTATTTTTGCGAAATTATAAAATGCTTTATTTCTGCTTTGACTGCACCAATAACTAAAAGAGCCACCTTGTCAGAATGCAGCATTACTGCTGCACAAGGTGGCTCTTTTAGTTTATAACGGCTGGAGGGGGTGACAGAGTCCCTTTAAAAACATCACCTCGTCCCGCAAAAAACAAGACCTCACATGACTCTGTGGACCAAAATATGGAAAAATTATAGCTCTCAAAATGTGGAGATGCAAAAACTATTTTTTGCAATAAAAAGCATCTTTTAGTGTGTGACAGCTGCCAATCATAAAAATCCGCTAACAAAACCCGTTATAAATAGTAGATCAAACCCCCCCTTCATCACCCCCTTAGGGAAAAATAATAAAATTAAAAAAATGTATTTATTTCCATTTTCCCATTGGGGTTATGGGGCTACAGTTAGGGTTAGGGCTACAGTTAGGGTTGGGGCTACATTTAGGGTTGGGGCTAAGTTAGGGTTAGGGTTGGGGCTAAAGTTAGGGTTGGGGCTAAAGTTAGGGTTAGTGTTGGGGCTAAAGTCAGGGTTTGGATTACATTTACGGTTGGAATTAGGGTTAGAGGTGTGTCAGGGTTAGGGGTATGGTTAGGGTTATGGTTGGGATTAGGGTTGGGGTGTGTTGGAGTTAGGAGTGTGGTTAGGGTTGGGATTAGGGTAAAGTGTTGGGGTTAGGGGTGTGTTGGGGTTAGGGGTGTGGTTATGGTTAGGGTTGGGGCGTGTTTGGGTTAGGGGTGTGGTTAGGGTTATGGTTAGGGTTGGGATTAGGGTTAAGGGTGTGTTTGGGTTTCAGTTGCAATTGGGGAGTTTCCACTGTTTAGGAACATCAGGGGCTCTCCAGACGCGACATGGCATCCGATCTCAATTCCAGCCAATTCTGAGTTGAAAAAGTAAAACAGTGCTCCTTCCCTTCCGAGCTCTCCCGTTCGCCCAAACAGTGGTTTACCCCAACATATGGGGTATCAGCGTACTCAGGACAAATTGGACAACAACTTTTGGGGTCCAATTTCTCTTGCTACCCCTTGGGAAAATAAAAATCTGGGGCTAAAAAATAATTTTTGTGGAAAAAAATTATTTTTTATTTTCACGGCTCTGCGTTATAAACTGTAGTGAAACAGTTGAGGGTTCAAAGTTCTCATAACACATCTAGATAAGTTCTTGGGGGGTCTAGTTTCCAATATGGGTCACTTGTGGGGGGTTTCTACTGTTTAGGTACATTAGGGGCTCTGCAAAGGCAATGTGACGCTGGCAGACCATTCCATCTAAGTCTGCATTCCAAACGGCGCTCCTTCCCTTCCAAGCTCTACCATGTGCCGAAACAGTAGTTTTCTCCCACATATGGGGTATCAGCGTACTCAGGACAAATTGGACAACAACTTTTGGGTTCCAATTTCTCCTGTTACCCTTGAAAAAATAAAAAACCTTGGGCAAAAAAATAATTTTTATGGAAAAAAAAGGTTTTTATTTTCACGGCTCTGCTTTATAAACTGTAGTGAAACACTTGGGGGTTCAAAGTTCTCACAACACATCTAGATAAGTTCCTTAGGGGGTCTACTTTCCAAAATGGTGTCACTTGTGGGGGTTTCCACTGTTTAGGCACATCAGGGGCTCTCCAAACGAGACATGGTGTCCTATCTCAATTCCAGTCAATTTTGCATTGAAAAGTCAAACGGTGCTCCTTCCCTTCCGAGCTCTGCCATGCACCCTAACAGTTGTTTACCCCCACATGTGGGGTATCAGTGTACACAGTACAATATGCACAACAACTTTTGGGGTCCAATTTTTTCTGTTACCCTTGGTAAAAAAAAAAATTGGGGGCGAAAACATCATTTTTGTAAAAAAATATGATTTTTTTATTTTTACGGCTGTACATTATAAATGTCTGTGAAGCACTTGGTGGGTCAAAGTGCTCACCACACATCTAGATAAGTTCCTTAGGGGGTCTACTTTCCAAAATGGTGTCACTTGTGGGGGTTTCAATGTTTAGGCACATCAGGGGCTCTCCAAATGCGTCATGGCGTCCTATCTCAATTCCAGTCAATTTTGCATTGAAAAGTCAAACGGCGCTCCTTCCCTTCTGAGCTCTGCCATGCACCCAAACCGTGGTTTACCCACACATGGGGTATCAGCGTACTCAGGACAAATTGTGCAACAACATTTGGGGTCCAATTTCTCCTGTTACCCTTGGTAAAATAAAACAAATTGGAGCTGAAGTAAATTTAAACATTCCAAAATTTCCTGTGAAACACCTGAAGGTTTAAAAAAATTCTTGAATGTGGTTTTGAGCACCTTGTGCAGTTTTTAGAATGGTGTCACACTTTGGTATTTTCAATCATATAGACCCCTCAAAGTGACTTCAAATGTGATGTGGTCTGTTGTGAATTCTGCTTTTGGGCTCCCTCCGGTGGTTGTAGGTGGTAATGCAGTTGCCCCTGAGTTGCAGTCCTGGTCAGGTGTATCTGCTGATTGCAGTTCTGACTATGGTATTTAGGCGTGCAGGATTCATTAGTCCTTGCCAGTTGTCAATTGTTGTTGGGAGGAGTAGGACCTCTGCCTGGTTCCTCCTGCCTTTCTGCCAAATCAGCAAAGATAAGTGTCTGTTTTTTTTTTCCTGTGGCACACATGCCGTGTGCTTCACAATTCAGTGCTATTCTTTGTGTTTTCTTGTCCAGCTTAGATTGTGTCAGTATTTTCTCAGTCTTGTTGGATTCTCTGGAGTGGCAGATATACATTCCATGTCTTTAGTTAGATTGTGGAACTTTTTGTATTATCTGCTGTGGATATTTTTGGAAGGGTTTTAATACTGACCGCCTAGTAATCTGTCCTATCCTTTCCTATTTAGCTAGAGTGGCCTCTTTTGCTAAATCCTGTTTTCTACCTGCTTGTGTCTATTCTTCTCCTACTCACAGTCATTATTCGTGGGGGGCTGCCTATCCTTTGGGGGTCTGCTCTGAGGCAAGGTGGCATTCCTATTTCCATCTATAGGGGTATTTAGTCCTCCGGCTGTGTCGAGGTGTCTAGGGTTTGTTAGACACACCCCACGGCTACTTCTAGTTGCGGTGTTAGTTCAGGATTTGCTGTCAGTACAGGTTCCACCGACTCGAGAAAGTTTCATGCGGCTCCAAGGTCACCAGATCATAACAGTGGTCCCTAAAAAAATGGTGTTGTAAAAATGAGAAATTGCTGGTCAACTTTTAACCCTTATAACTCACTAACAAAAAAACTGTTGGTTCCAAAATTGTGCTGATGTAAAGTAGACATGTGGGAAATGTTACTTATTAAGTATTTTTTGTGACATATCTCTGTGATTTACGGGCATAAAAATTCAAAGTTGGAAAATTGCTAAATTTTCGCCAAATTTCCGTTTTTTTCACAAATAAACGCAGGTAATATCAAAGAAATTTTACCACTAGTGTCAGAATCATCAGGATCCGTTGAAGCGTTCCAGAGCTATAACCTCATAAATGGACAGTGGTCAGAATTGTAAAAATTGGCCCGGTCATTAACGTGCAAACCAACCTTGGGGGTTAAGGGGTTAAACACCTGGTGCAAGCCCAGCTGCAGCAGCAGCAGCATCAACCACAACAGCTGAAACAACAGGACATGAATAAGCTGTTTATGCAACATATAAAACAGCAGCAGCTTGATTTTCTCGCAGAGACGGTTTGTGGCATAGCTGTAGCTTCGACTCCAAGGTCAGCTGATTATTCCATCTCAACGATTATAAGGCGAGCCCTGCAGAAAATGACAGAGGGGATGACATAGAGGCCATTTTGATTGTCTTTGAAAGGGTCTCGGAGAGCGAGAAACTCCCATCATTACAATAGGCGGAAGTGCTGGTGCCATACGGGGAGCCCCAGAAGGCCTAGTATGACTTAGCCTTACAAGATGACAAGGCATATGCAAAACTGAAATCTTGTCGCGCTTGCAGGTGTCAATAACTGTCACGGCACAATGGGTCCACCGCTGGGTGTATCACCTCCTCGCTCACAAATATTTGATCTGTTGCACCGGGTCCAAAAATTGTTACAGCCAGAGCCCTTTACCCATGCACAGATGGTATATTGAGCGTTAATGTACCAGTTCATGCACTCCTTTCTGAGGCCAATACAGACCTGGCTTGCCCAGGGTAATTCCCAGAACACCAATGGTCCGACTAGTAAAAAGGTATCAAGGGGTCAAGTGTTCATTGAAAAGGCAACTCACTTCATACTGAGGGTCTCAACAGGGGCAGAGGCCCATAAAGGGGTGTGGTGTCCAAGGTCCAATGGCTTAGGGGAGATTATGCCGAAGGCCCCAACTGGCAATATTATATGCTGGAAATGTCACGGCCCAGGCCATATAGCCCCCCCGTTGTCCCCTGACCTCCGAGCAGATGGACTGTATCATTGGTCACTGCTGTTCATACTTTGTGTATTCAGCCTGCAGTGTGACCTGTCCACCCACCGAGGAGCCACAAGCTTGTCCTGTAAAGGTGAATGGTCGGCAAGTGATATGACTGCTAAACTCGGGGAGTTTGACCCTCATGAGGGCCACACTTCCTCTCCAGCTGACCACTGGGAAGAAGATTGGCGTCCATTGCATTCACAGAGATGCTAAAGACTATGCAGATGCCAGAGTGAGCATTGAAATGACCCAAGGTGCTAAGTCCTACAAGGTCGACGTGGTTCAGGACTTACTTGAACCCCATTACCATATGTCGAGATTTTTGTTTGTTTTGATACTTGTGGTGGAGGGGGACAGTTCTCGGTTGCTCGTATAAGAGACTGGTCACCCCTAAACAAGTGTCACCACACTCAAGAGTCTGATGAGTTTCCCTTGTGTGTCCTTGTGGGGGATGAGGAAGTAGTGTCCCCTAAAGCCGACATTCCTGAGTTAGGGGTAACCAGTGAGAATCTTGGGTCTACCCAAGGTAGCAACCTAACTCTAAAGGAGGTGTTCAATAATGTAACCATCATAAACGGTATAGCGCATGAGCCAGCAACTGATACTAGGTATTCCTATTTTATCTTGAGTGGGGACTTATTGAACAGGGTTACTAAAGTCAGAGAGGCAATAGTGGAGCAATTGGAGTGGTACCAGGACCCTATAGACAGAGGATGATGGCACATTCTCATGTCTTGAGTGGTCATCTGGGTGTGGACAAAATTCAAGAACGGGATATGCGGAAATTCTATTGGCCTGGATGTCACCAGGAAATCTTAAAGTATTGCAGGTCTGGTCCCACCTGCCAGATAACTGCCCCTTCCTCTCGCTTTCGAAGTCCAGTCATGCCGTTACCCACCATAGAAGTGTCGTTTGAGTAAAAATTGCCATTGACTTGGTATGTCCCCTGGTTAATTTTGCAACTGTGCATCAACACATATTGGTCATCTATGAATATCCCACTTTGAGCCCTGAAGCAGTTCCTCTGAGAAACTCCTCTGTGAAAAGTAAAGCCTGAGAGTTAGTACATGTTTTTTCACAGACAGGGTTATAGAGGGAGATCTTGACCGACCAAGGAAAACCCTTTATCATTAAAGTGATGAGGGCTCTGTGTAAGGTCCTGCAAATTACACAACTGAAGACATCCATATACCATCCCCATATGGAGTGCCTTCTGGAAGTGTTCAATAAAACATTGAACAATATGTTTAAAAAGGTCATAGAGAAGGACTGTGACAGTCTCCTACCGCATCTGTTGTTTTCTATCAGGAGGTTCCTGTCATGATCCAGACCGGGTTTTGAGTCCTGTCTACCCCTTTCGCGGTCTAGTCATGCCAGGGGTTAACTTTGCTCTGCCTTATTCTGGGTTCAGGTTTGCTATTTATCTCTATTGCATCCTACAAGCGGTGTCAGTTATATTTTCTGCCTACAGCATGAGTATCTGACTCTGGTGTTACTTTGATTTGTCTTGCTGCCTTAGCTGACTTGATCGTGTCTGTTCCTTCCTTTCACCAGTCCTGATTTAGTGTTTCCCTGGTATTCGAATTTCTCAGTGTTTGACTCGGCTTTGGTTCTGACCTGATTTTGTCTCTTGCTTCTGATATTACGGCTTCTGACTGGTACTGACCCTATGGCGCCACGTTGACTCTGAATTTAGTGTTTTCCCTTTGTACTGCATTACTCTCTAGGTTTTGACTCAGCTTGTTTGACTATTCTGCTGCCACCTGGTGGTAGACTTGGTGCAAGTCTGCTTTGACAGACTTGCTGTCCTCCTTCCTCCACTCTATTGCCATCTAGTGGAGCTTGCATTATCCTGCATAGCTGCAGCGTGACAGTTCCACAATCCTCTACTAGATTCTCTCTGAACTTCTGTCTGGCTGCCCTCCGTGGGATCTCCCTGATGTAGCAAAGGAAACCTGAGAGGCCTAAGTCACGTCCCACCAGAGCGTCATCGAGCACGTCACCCAAATGCAGGAGAGGGTTGCGAAGGTGATGCCCTTCTTAAAAGGGAAAATTTTCCATAACATTTGGGATCACATTTATCCATCGCTCTGCGCTGAGCACTTACACCGGGGTTTACATCTAAAACTCTTAGACAGTATTCAGATGAGACCTCCAAGTTATTCACTGTAATGCAGCACCATTGTTACTCTGGACTCCATTTGGCGATGTCCTTCTTTTCAGAGGTGACAAAACCGTGGTTGACTGCGCTTTTATGCATGCCTAAAAAGATAGACACTGCTGGATCATAGGAAGCCATATGGCATCCACAGTGACTCCATCTGCCTCATTATAGGGAATCTTCCACCAGAGGTTCCATCTTAATAACATATTTCAGAGATTTACACAGAAACCCAGGTGTAAGCGCACAGCATAGAGCGCAGAATATATATGAGCCAAGGCTTACTGCGATCTTTGAGAGGCAGAATGAACAAATCAACAGCAGGTGAAGAATTGGTTTAATTTATTTTTTTTGCTGTACATCATGTAGTATAAGTGATTAGGTGACTTTATTCTTCAGGTAAGTGCAATTACAGCGATACCAGATGTCAAGACACAGGGGTCAGTGGGTGCTCTAGTCAGTTAGCTGAAACCGCATGGACCAAGGATCATACCACCGAACGCCCGCTCTCCTTTGACCATGGTCATAATACTACTCAGACAACACAGGGTGAAGGCAAAACAATGTGGCAATACTTTTGTGAACCACAAAACAAGCAAATAGCGTATAAAACTGTCCCAGCAAAATACCTAAGATGTTGTAAAATTACAGAGTCTCACACTTCTGCTAACTCGCCTCGATAAGAGCAGCTGTGACTTCAGAGCTTCCAGGGCTGACAAACCCACCTGTGGAACACACAGGAGGAGGTAGCAACAAGCTTAGGAAGCTGACAGTTAATTGAGGTACAAGGACAGGGACCCATCCTGGCTCCTCCGAACATCTCCATGGAGCCAGGCGATCGGTGTGTGCCAATCCTGACTTTCTCAAACGTATCCATGGGGCTCTGGTGACCGGTGGGTTCAAAATCTGACTACCCCAAACATATCTATGGTACAGTGGTGGTCAATGGAGCATATCTTTATTCTTTCAGCTGGGGCCATGGTCTCCTAAGCTGGCATTCTGTAAAATTTTAAAAATGTTTCCCTCGTGATGGAACTATGATCTGGCAGCTATCCTATAGAATGTTCCTGGATTTGGTTTTGTAAAGAGTCTCTGGTTCTTTGGATGTCTTGGCTCTCTGGATGTCTTGGATGTAAATTGTTAAGAGGCATATTCCACTTTTATAGCTCACAACTGTTGTCATTCAAGCCAGCATCCAGAGGTCCAGAGGGAGATTTGATGAGGTTACCTCACATTGTTTGACTACCTAATTAATTTGCATAGTTTTTAATCCTCTGTTTAGCAAGTCAACAAGCCACGGGACCCACAAATTGGTCATTCAACAGATTAAGTAAAAATCCAGTTTTCAATTACCGTACATCACTGTCTTCTAAAGACAGCAGACAATAAGTTGTAGGAGCTGATATAAGAGGAAAACATTAGCTATTCAAAATGATCAAAAATCAACTTTTAAGACTAATATGACAACAGTGGTTATTGACCAATCGAAGAACCAACGCATAAATTCAAAACTCAACCTATAGATAACAGTCTATTCCTTCTGGCTTACAGAAAATAGATGTGTGGATAATTAAGATAAAATGTTGCGAAGTGATACCAGATTTATATATTTTTTCATGTTTGGCTGTTGTCACACATTGAGATGCTTTTTATTGCAAAAACTGCATCTCCATATTTTGAGAGCTACAATTTTTCCATAGTTTTGCTGACACTCATATGAGAGCTTGTTTTTTTGCAGGACAAGTTGATGTTTACTGATATACACTCACTGGCCACTTTATTAGGTACACCTGTCCAACTTCTTGTTAACAGTTAATTTCTAATCAGCCAATCACATGGCGGCAACTCAGTGCATTTAGGCATGTAGACATGGTCAAGACAATCTCCTGCAGTTCAAACCGAGCATCAGTATGGGGAAGAAAGGTGATTTGAGTGCCTTTGAACGTGGCATGGTTGTTGGTGCCAGAAGGGCTGGTCTGAGTATTTCAGAAACTGCTGATCTACTGGGATTTTCACGCACAACCATCTCTAGGGTTTACAGAGAATGGTCCGAAAAAGAAAAAAAATCCAGTGAGCGGCAGTTCTGTGGGCGGAAATGCCTTGTTGATGCCAGAGGTCAGAGGAGAATGGGCAGACTGGTTCGAGCTGATAGAAAGGCAACAGTGACTGAAATCGCCACCCGTTACAACCAAGGTAGGCCTAAGAGCATCTCTGAACGCACAGTGCGTCGAACTTTGAGGCAGATGGGCTACAGCAGCAGAAGACCACACCGGGTACCACTCCTTTCAGCTAGGAACAGGAAACTGAGGCTACAATTTGTACAAGCTCATCGAAATTGGACAATAGAAGATTGGAAAAACGTTGCTTGGTCTGATGAGTCTCGATTTCTGCTGCGACATTCGGATGGTAGGGTCAGAATTTGGCGTAAACAACATGAAAGCATGGATCCATCCTGCCTTGTATGGAGTATCTTTGGGATGTGCAGCCGACAAATCTGCGGCAACTGTGTGATGCCATCATGTCAATATGGACCAAAATCTCTGAGGAATGCTTCCAGCACCTTGTTGAATCTATGCCACGAAGAATTGAGGCAGTTCTGAAGGCAAAAGGGGGTCCAACCCGTTACTAGCATGGTGTACCTAATAAAGTGGCCGGTGAGTGTAATTTTCGGACACATGACTTTTTTATTACTTTTTATTCCGATTTTTGGGAGGCAGAATGAACAAATAAAAGTAATTCATATATTTTTTTTTATGCTGTTCCGCATGTAGTAAAATTTGTAAAGCAGTCTTATTCTTCGGGTCAGTACGATTACAGCAATGCCTCATTTATATTCTTTTATGATTTAGTGCTTTTACACAATAAAAAGTATTTTATTCAAAAAATGAATTACAGAAGAAAAGCAGGAACAGATCAAGAGAATAAGGTACGATGCATACTGGATTTTAACTCCAGAAGTGAGAAGAGTGATCATGAAACATTGGTCCATTTTACTCCTTGATGAGACTATTTCTAAATTTGCAGGACCAACGCCAGCAATAACATTCAGAAAATCAAAAAATCTGAGAACACAGTTGGTCCATAGTTACCACAAAGGTGAGAATCAACGTTTCAATTTTGACTCAAAAGGCCTAATGTGGAGCTGTACAAAATGCGGTAAATGTGTTGCATGTAAGAACATTTCTACTACGAGGGAGTTTACTAATTCTAAGAAAGACAAGACTTATACAACTACACAAAGTATATGTTGTACCACAAAAGCCGTTATATACGTTACATGCCCCTGTGGGCTCATCTATGTGGGCATGACAACACGGGAGCTCCGTAGGAGAGTACGGGAACATGTTCTTGACATGGTTTGATCATGTCACATTTTTTAGTACGATTCCACAGGGCTTTGTGTCCCTTTTCTTTCTCTTTTATAGTTTATATTGTGAATTCATAGATATTTACACTAGATATTTAGTTATTTATTATTATACCTTGCACATATATGTTCACTACTGTCAGGAGTCCTTAGAATACATAGAATATGTATATATACTGTATATTTTTTTCCTTATATAATTAAAATTAATGTATATGTTTGTCCATCCAAAGATATAATATAAGAATTATGTTAATTATAACAATAAATGTAAAGCATATTATAGGTTCTGGTACATTTTGTTCCCAACTTGTGACTATTCTGTGCTGGATTAAGATAATTATATCTATTTCTTTTCCAACAGCGTCTTTAGCATCAATTATCGCACGGGCTGTCATGTTTGATAAATAGTAAATATGAAGCGACGTACTGACAATTCTCACTCCGGTCACACGATGGCGCACTTTCGTCGGATACCCCTTCAGCCAGGAGGGTCTGTCTGCTTCTACCTTTCAGATAAGAGACGCCAATCCCTGTTACGATAACAACGCCGCCACATCACTTCCGGTTGACATACACGGCGTTGGATGTTAGACGCTGATCCTTGTAACTAGAACGATGGTACCGTATCGCTTCCAGCAGCGACGCTATGCCGTTGGGCCCATGTGATTCAATCACCTAGGTTATGGCGTCAACACGGCCCCGTAAACCAGCAATGTTTGGCTGTCAAACTCAGTGGGAATAAGGGACACCTGACTAAAAGTAAGCTGATTGGCTATTCTGATTATAAATACGTATCTGGCCAGTACCCAACCACCCCTGGATGAAGCATTTTTAAGCAAAACGCGCGTCGGATGTGGTGGGTCACTATATACCATTCCCAGGTAAATATACCTTTTTCTTGCAATAATCATGTGCCACATTTTTAGGTCTTTCATTATGTTGCATTATTTGATATCATTGGTGTTTTATATGCATACTAACCATTGTGCTGCTGTATTATAGGACATTATGTTATGTGACTAGTGTTACCATGCATCCTGTCACTTCATTTATGTACTGGTTTATTTGTCTAGAGTACTAAGGTCTGCTTCAACCTTATGTTGATTCTTGGAATATAAATTCACATTTTAATATAATTAATATAATTTCTACAGAATAATTACCTATGTACAATGGTCTAATTAAACCAATGCTAGCACCTGCACTCTAAGACATTAGCCATACAAAAGACTTTGTGCTTTGAAGGTTTACCAGGTGTATTTTACTATCACCACTTTGGGTTGTGGGTGTACTCACCTCTCTTTTCCAGATACCTGTTGTAGAGTGTCTGACTTTTTATGATTTATTTTTTTATATGCAATATTCAATAACATTTGTACTTTTTAACTTTTACTCTGGCCTTGGTTAAAGCGTTTTTTGGTGGTCTATTTATATTCATCTTTATGGCCCATTACATAGGATAATTTTGGTGTGTCAGTACGATTACAGAAATACTTCATTTGTACTCTTTTATGTTTTAGTGCTTTTACACAATAAAAACTATTTTATTAAAAAAGCATCGCTTTATTATGAGAGCTATAACTTTTTTATTTTTCTGCTGACAGACCCGTATGGCAGCTTGTTTTTTGCAAGACAAGATGATGTTTTCAGCTTTACAATTTTTATGTAGATTGCTTTTTTTTATCGCATATTTTTCCACTTTTGTTCAGCAATATGATGATAACGCATAGTTTTTTGCCTTATTTTTATTGTTTGTTTGTTTTTACGGTGTTCACTGAAGGGGACAGTGGGACAGTTTTATAGGGACTACTGGGACAGTTTTATAGATCAGGTCGCTCCAGAAGAGGCGATACCAAATATGTGTACTTTTTGTTTTAAACATAAATAAATGTATGTATTGGATTAATATTTTTCTTTGTTCTTTATTTTGTGATTTAAAAAATATATATTTTTACAATTTAGTAACTTTTTTTTTACTCTTTTACATTGTCCCAGGATGGGACATCAATTGTATAATGACAGATCACTGATCTAGCTGATCACAGTGCCATATCTGTATGGCGCTTTGCGGGAATAAAGCTCCTGCAGTGCAGTATATATACAGCGTAAGTTGGGAAGGATTTAAACGATACTGTCTATGAATGGACAATGAGCCAAGTTGCGCCCTTTCAAATAGTTGTCTCTTCCTACACAGGCAATAGGAGATATTCCTTCTAATACATACCATTTGCTATCCCTCCTCCAAGCTGAGAATCCAGGAGCTAAGGTGCCAGGATTGACACCTACCTCTAGCAAAAGCCCCTTTGTACTTACAATCCAGTTTCACTCTTTTGTCAACTAAATGTTAGGGTACCGTCACACATTGAAATTTTCATCGCTGCGACGGCACGATCCGTGACGTCGCAGCGATCGTATGAATATCGCTCCAGCGTCGTAGACTGCGGTCACACGTTGCAATCACGGCGCTGGAGCGATGCCGAAGTCCCCGGGTAACCAGGGTAAACATCGGGTAACTAAGCGCAGGGCCGCGCTTAGTAACCCAATGTTTACCCTGGTTACCAGCGTAAACGTAAAAAAACAAACAGTACATACTCACCCGTCGATGTCCTTCAGGTCCCTTGCCGTCTGCTTCCTGCTCTGAGTGCAGCCGTACAGTGAGAGCAGATCGCAGCACCGCTGTGATCTGCTCTCACTTTCCGGCCGGCACTCAGAGCAGGAAGCAGACGGCAAGGGACCTGAAGGACACCGACGGGTGAGCATGTACGGTTTGTTTTTTTACGTTTACGCTTGTAACCAGGGTAAACATCGGGTTACTAAGCGCGGCCCTGCGCTTAGTTACCCGATGTTTACCCTGGTTACAAGCGAAGACATCGCTGGATCGCTGTCACACACAACGATCCAGCGATGTCAGCGGGTGATCAAGCGACGAAAGAAAGTTCCATACGATCTGCTACGACGTACGATTCTCAGCAGGATCCCTGATCGCTGCTGCGTGTCAGACACTGCGATATCGTAACGATATCGCTAGAACGTCACGAATCGTAACGTCGTAGCGATGGAAATTTCAATGTGTGACGGTACCCTAACTCTACTGCCAGATTGATCATTTATTTCCTTCACACTCTACATGAGTTTTTAGATGATGAAGAAGATATGATTCCAAGGAATAACATTTCCCACATTCTGAACATAAAAAATAGTACTTACCCTGTATGAGTTCTCTGATGTGCAACAAGTTTTGAACTATAACTATAACATTTTCCGCATTCTGGACATGAATACGGCTTCTCTCCTGTGTGAATTCTTTGATGGTTAAGAAGAGCTGGTTTCTGGATAAAACATTTTCCACATTCTGGGCATGAATATGGCTTCTCTCCTGTGTGAATTCTTTGATGTGTAATAAGATCTTGTCCCTGGATAAAACATTTCCCACATTCTGGACATGAGTATGGCTTTTCTCCTGTGTGAGTTCTTTGATGTTTAACAAGATCTGGTTTCTGAATAAAACTTTTCCCACATTCTGGACATGAATATGGCTTCTCTCCTGTGTGAATTCTTTGATGTTTAAGAAGATCTGATCTCTGGATAAAACCTTTCCCACATTCTGGACATGGATATGGCTTCTCTCCTGTGTGAATTCGCTGATGCATAAGGAAACGTGATTTCTGGTTGAAAGATTTCCCACATTCTGGACATGAATAAGTCTTCTCCCCTGTGTGATTTCTGTAATGTGCAAGCAATTTTGACTTATGGTTAAAACATTTCCCACATTCTGAACATGAAAATGGCTTTTCTCCTGTGTGACTTCGCTGATGCATAAGGAAATGTGCCTTCTGGTTAAAAGATTTCCCACATTCTGGACATGAGTATGGCTTCTCTCCTGTGTGAATTCTTTGATGTGTAATAAGATCTTGTCCCTGGATAAAACATTTCCCACATTCTGGACATGGATATGGCTTCTCTCCTGTGTGAATTCTTTGATGTTTAACAAGATCTGGTTTCTGAATAAAACATTTCCCACATTCTGGACATGAATATCTCTTCTCTCCTGTGTGTATTCTTTGATGTTTAAGAAGATCTGATCTCTCAATAAAACATTTCCCACATTCTGGACATGGATATGGCTTCTCCCCTGTGTGACTTCTGTAATGTGTAAGCAATCTTGACTTACGGTTAAAACCTTTCCCACATTCTGAACATGAAAATGGCTTTTCTCCTGTGTGACTTCGCTGATGCATAAGGAAATGTGCTTTCTGATTGAAACATTTTCCACATTCTGGACATGAAAATGGTTTTTCTCCTGTGTGAATTCTCTCATGTGTAAGCAATTTAGATTTATATTTAAAATATTTCCCACATTCTGAACAGGTAAATAGTTTCTTCTCTGTGGGAATTATTTGATGTTCAACATCACTTTTGCGGCTTTCATTTTGCTTAACAGTCTGTGATGAATCCACATAGGTGACTGTCTGAAAAGGCTCCAATGATTGATTTTTGCTCTGAAGGGCTGGAGGTATAGCTGGAATAATGGCATACTTTTCATAGGTATCTGGTTTGACACCACAGTCATCTGCTAAGAATAAAACTGATTTTATTATTTTTCATTATCAATGCCTTATATTTTATATAATTTCTAGATACATAACTGTATATAACTCAAAGTATAATGAAACTATGACCTAAGACAGTGGTGAGCCACCTGTTCACAAATCGCATGGTACTGTACCACTAAAGTATGACCGTCAAACATAATACACAAACACAGAAAAGTTTGAAGCAATAAAGGGAGGATTAAAAATACGAGTTATTACATTACAATCTACAGGTCCTTCTCAAAAAATTAGCATATAGTGTTAAATTTCATTATTTACCATAATGTAATGATTACAATTAAACTTTCATATATTATAGATTCATTATCCACCAACTGAAATTTGTCAGGTCTTTTATTGTTTTAATACTGATGATTTTGGCCTACAACTCCTGATAACCCAAAAAACCTGTCTCAATAAATTAGCATATTTCACCCGTCCAATCAAATAAAAGTGTTTTTTAATAACAAACAAAAAAACCATCAAATAATAATGTTCAGTTATGCACTCAATACTTGGTCAGGAATCCTTTGGCAGAAATGACTGCTTCAATGCGGCGTGGCATGGAGGCAATCAGCCTGTGACACTGCTGAGATGTTATGGAGGCCCAGGATGCTTCAATAGCGGCCTTAAGCTCATCCAGAGTGTTGGGTCTTGCGTCTCTCAACTTTCTCTTCACAATATCCCACAGATTCTCTATGGGGTTCAGGTCAGGAGAGTTGGCAGGCCAATTGAGCACAGTAATACCATGGTCAGTAAACCATTTACCAGTGGTTTTGGCACTGTGAGCAGGTGCCAGGAAGCATGAAGTGCTCCAAAATCTCCTGATAGCTAGCTGCATTGACCCTGCCCTTGATGAAACACAGTGGACCAACACCAGCAGCTGACATGGCACCCCACACCATCACTGACTGGGTACTTGACACTGGACTTCAGGCATTTTGGCATTTCCTTCTCCCCAGTCTTCCTCCAGACTCTGGCACCTTGATTTCCGAATGACATGCAAAATTTGCTTTCATCAGAAAAAAGTACTTGGGACCACTTAGCAACAGTCCAGTGCTGCTTCTCTGTAGCCCAGGTCAGGCGCTTCTGCCGCTGTTTATGGTTCAAAAGTGGCTTTACCTGGGGAATGCGGCACCTGTAGCCCATTTCCTGCACACGCCTGTGCACGGTGGCTCTGGATGTTTCCACACCAGACTCAGTAAACTGCTTCCTCAGGTTCCCCAAGGTCTGGAATCGGTCCTTCTCCACAATCTTCCTCAGGGTCCGGTCACCTCTTCTCATTGTACAGCGTTTTCTGCCACATTGTTTCCTTCCAACAGACTTACCATTGAGGTGCCTTGATACAGCACTCTGGGAACAGCCTATTTGTTGAGAAATTTCTTTCTGGGTCTTACCCTCTTGCTTGAGGGTGTCAATGATGGCCTTCTTGACATCTGTCAGGTCGCTAGTCTTACCCATGATGGGGGTTTTGAGTAATGAACCAGGCAGGGAGTTTTTAAAAGCCTCAGGTATCTTTTGCATGTGTTTAGAGTTAATTAGTTGATTCAGAAGATTAGGGTAATAGGTCGTTTAGAGAACCTTTTCTTGATATGCTAATTTATTGAGACAGGTTTTTTGGGTTATCAGGAGTTGTAGGCCAAAATCATCAGTATTAAAACAATAAAAGACCTGACAAATTTCAGTTGGTGGATAATGAATCTATAATATATGAAAGTTTAATTGTAATCATTACATTATGGTAAATAATGAAATTTAACACTATATGCTAATTTTTTGAGAAGGACCTGTATAGCAACAGATAAAAATATACACCATAAAAACATGTAAGATTCTTAAAGGGATATTCCCTTCTCTGATCAACTATTCCAATAAGTATTAGGTGTAAAAATAATATTAGGAAATATGTAGTATAGTTCTCCTGACTCGCTATGTTGCTCACCCCCTGTGCGGAGCATTGCATTAGCTTAGGTATCCATTGCTACTACCACTCATATAGTGACTGTTAGTTGCTAGTAGTCATAACCATGGATACCTAAGCTACTGCAATGCTTTGGACAATGGGGTAAGCGACATAGAGAATCAGGAAAACTATACCACATTTATAATTGGAGGTATTTGCCATTATTATTGTTACACCTACTATATTTTGAGAAAGGATCTTGGAAATGAGAGTACACCTTAAGGACTTCTTTACACATCAGTATGTCTGGTACGTGTGGTGACAGTTTTCATACATCCTGGATACACTTAAACACATAGATCCATTCAAGTGAATGGATCTGCGCACATGTCAGTGTGTTTCCACGGGCCTTGTGTCTGTGGGCAAAGTACACGGACATGACTGTTTTTTAGCAGCAGAATGGGCCATAAAACGACTCGCACACTAATGACACATGGATGACATCCGTGTGTCATAAGTGTAACACGTAAAGGCACCTGGGAATCAGTGGTACTGTTCGCGCTGATCCCCAGCTCCAGGTGTTGAAAAAAGCTCACATTATTGTACCCTGCTCTGCTTGTGATCAGCGCAAGCGGGGGACAATGTTGACAGTTGTATTCGGCCCCCGCTGTCTACATATAGAAAAATTAAGTATAAAATAAAAAATACTCACCTTAACACCTAATCCAGTGAAGCCATTGTCCCATGTAAAGAAAAAAAATGAAAAAACCAACAATATCCCTCACCTGTCCAAAGTTGAAAGAATCCAAAGTGTCCCACGCCATAATCCATCTGTGTGACATTTGCTTATCATAAGCGGTGACATGAGGCGAACACTCACATTGAAAAGCTGGGTAGAATGACTCGTTGCACCCGGATTTCTCAAGGTGAACTGCGATGAACTCACTGAGGTCATCACAGTTCATAGGCCCACTCTCATTGCAGGGAGTCATTTTCCCCAGCTCTTAAGCGGGAGCGGTTGCCTCATAACTCTACATCAAGCTCCATCGCACACAAAAGCACTACAAATATTGGCTGGTGACTAGCTCATCCAACCTTTATCCACCCCCAGTTCCTCAAGATGGTTGGACCATCATTGTAAATAAGCCCCTGTACTTTGTGTCACTCCCACCACATTGTAGATTGTAAGCTCTTACAGGTAGTGTCGTCAATATCTTTGCATTAATTATTGTATTATCGCTAACTTTGTTATGACTGTTGTACATGAACTGTTGAATTGTAAAGCGCTGCGGAATATGTTAGCACCATATGAATAAAGATTATTATTTTGAGCAAATGTCACACAGATGTATTACGGCATTGGTAACTCGATTCTTTCAACTTTGGACATGTGAGAGATATTGTTTTTTATTTTTGTTTGCTTACAGGGGACAATGGCTTCAGGGGATTAGGTGTTAAGGACTTGTATCTATTACCGTGAAAAAAAGGTTCCGATTTCGGTCTAGAAAAGTAGGACTAATGTCATGAACGTTCCATGCGATTTTCAAACAAGTACAATCCGATTTTTCACAACTAGCATCCAATTGACATCCGAATGCCATGTAATTGTTATTCTATTGCAATACGATTTTAACTTGAACTTTGACATAGAGCAATTCTTTATGTCATTTACACATTTTTCAAAGGATATATACTATAATACACACACATACAGTGCAGACCAAAAGTTTGGACACACCTTCTCATTTAAAGATTTTTCTGTATTTTCATGACTATGAAAATTGTACATTCACACTGAAGGCATCAAAACTATGAATTAACACATGTGGAATTATATACTTAACAAAAAAGTGTGAAACAAATGAAATTATGTCTGATTTTCTAGGTTCTTCAAAGTAGCCACTTTTTGCTTTGATGACTGCTTTGCACATTCTTGGCATTCTTTTGATGAGCTTCAAGAGGTAGTCACCGGAAATGATTTTCACTTCACAGGTGTGCCCTGTCAGTTTTAATAAGTGGGATTTTCCTTGCCTTATAAATGGGGTTGGGGCCATCAGTTGTGTTGAGCAGAAATCTTGAGGATACACAGCTGATAGTCCTACTGAATAGACTGTTAGAATTTGTATTATGGCAAGAAAAAAGCAGCTAAGTAAAGAAAAACCAGTGGCCATCATTACTTTAAGAAATGAAGGTCAGTCAGTCTGAAAAATTGGGAAAACTTTGAAAGTGTCCCCAAGTGCAGTTGCAAAAACCATCAAGCGGCACAAAGAAACTGGCTCACATGAGAACCGCCCCCGGAAAGGAAGACCAAGAGTCACCTCTGCTTCTGAGGATAAGTTTATCCGAGTCACCAGCCTCAGAATCGCAGGTTAACAGCAGCTCAGATTAGAGACCAGGTCAATGCCACACAGAGTTCTAGCAGCAGACACATCTTTCCCCCTTCTCTCCTAGTTCTGTGCTGCAGTTTCGTGACAACATCAAGCCGAGTTTAGTAATGGAGAGGTGCCTATCAGAAGTCCCCGTTACAGTAAATGGCTGCCCACTCTCCCCAGTCCCACAAGCTCGCTGCCTCGGGGTAATCCTTGACGCTGATCTCTCCTTCAAACCACATATCCAAGCCCTTTCCACTTCCTGCCGACTTCAACTCAAAAATATTTCATGAATCAGTACATTCCTCAACCAAGAATCTGCAAAAACCCTAGTCCATGCCCTCATCATCTCTCGCCTTGACTACTGCAACCTCCTGCTCTGTGGCCTCCCCTCTAACACTCTCGCACCCCTACAATCTATTCTAAACTCTGCTGCCCGACTAATCCACCTGTCCCCCCGCTATTCCCCGGCCTCTCCCCTCTGTCAATCCCTTCACTGGCTCCCCATTGCCCAGAGACTGCAGTACAAAACCCTAACCATGACGTACAAAGCCATCCACAACCTGTCTCCTCCATACATCTGTGACCTCATCTCCCGGTACTTACCTACACGCAACCTCCGATCCTCACAAGATCAGACAGAGCAGGGGACAATAATGTGAGCTGTCTTCAACACCCGGTGCCGGGGATCAACGCAAACAATACTGCTGATTCCCAGGCGCCGGTACATATGATACTGATGCGGCACATGGTTGCCACACGTATGAAATATATGGACACGGATATCTCTGGGCCAGACAAAATTGTTGGCATTTTGCCAAAATTTGCTTTCGACCATGACTGTATCTATAATGTATTGTTGGATTCGCCCTTCTGTCCGAATCCAGTATAGCCTGTATCTGCGCAGTGTGGCCAGAGTCAGAAGGATGCATCCAGCATTAATAGAGGTGACAAGGAGGATGACAAAAATGGAGGAGGTGTGTAGCACAGATAATTGCGGTATGTGTAGGCGGTGACCGAATATATGAGGATATACCATAATCTTCGGCGAGGCTGGAGAAAGAGATTTGGGCTGGACTCAGCGCCTGCACATGGCGCAATCTCTGGTGCCATTTTATTGAAGATAAATTCGCACACAGTATCTTCAACAAAAGGGTGAAGGATAGTGCGGTATGCGCACGAGCTGACTCCGACGCCATTTTATTTAAATATTTAAAGCAGACAACGCGTAGCAGGGGAGTGGGAGAAAGGTTTATTTGTACGTATGTATGTATAGCACAACAGCAGCGCATGCAGGATGGGGTAGCATATAATATGATGGGGGAATATATAATAGGATGGACGACAAATACCAGGCTGGCGGAGCATAAACCAGGCTAGGGGAGCATTTACCAGCATGGGGGAGGGTTATACTAGGCAAAAGGAGCATATACAAGGCAGGAGAAGCGTATACCAGGCTTGGGGGAGCATGCACCAGGCTCGATGAACATATACAAGGCTGGGAGAGCATACTCTAGGCTGGGGGACCAGGATGGGGGAGAATATACCAGGATGGGGAGCATTTACCAGGATAGGGTAGCATGCACCAGGATGAAGGAACATTTACCAGGCCAGGGGAGCATACACCAGGATGGGGAAGCATACACCAGGATGGGGGAGCATATACCAGTCTAGGGGAGCATATACCTGGATGGAGGAGCATATACCAGGATGAAGGAGTATTTACCAGGCTAGGGGAGCATACACCTGGATGGGGGAGAATATACCTGGATGGGGGAGCATATACCAGGCTAGGGGAGCATATACCAGGATGGGGGGAGAATATACCAGGCTGGGGGAGCATACACCAGGATGGGGGAACATTTACTAGGCTTGGGGAGCATATACTAGGCTTGAGGAGCATATACATGGATGTGGGACCATATCAGGACTAGCTATTGAACCCGTTCTATGTCCGGGTTTTGAGCATTTTTATTGGTGCATTTTTGTGCTATGTTAAAGCGAACCTGTCATCAGAAATAACGCTGTTAACCTGCAGATATGAGGTCAATCTGCAGGTTAATAGTGTTATTATGCTGCCTGATGCCCGCACTCAGCCGTATGGAAAGGGGAGAAAATGATCTTTATTCTTAGCAATATGGTTATTTAAAAAAGTTTGCTCCTTTTTGCATCAAGATATGTGTTTATTCTTACCAAGTGAGCTCATGCAACAAAAACATCACGTAAAGCAGGGTATGAATAATCAATTGTGTACAGAAGGTATAGAGAAACACCGTTGTACATAGAAGAACTTCATCTGCTGCCATGTCACGTCTCACCATGACTACTCTGTAACGTTCTTGTACTGGCATGCTCCTGCACTGTCACTCTTCTAACCAGCCTTCACAATGTAGTCCATGGTTGCGCTGGTGGAGATGCTGCACTAAATTCACAGGGTCACTTAGTTCATTGTGTAAGAGTCAAATTAGCCAATCTGTTATTACCAGAGTTAAGTTGTTACCCGGTTTTGAGTAGATTATTACCGGACCCTACTTCTAAATCCTTTCCTGACCTGCCTACATTTTTCTTGATGACCTCAAATCGGTTTGGCTTCTCACTTGACTGTTCTTCCAGGACCGGTACGGCCGCTAGAAATTCAACATATACTGTAAAATAAAATAAAAAAGAAGAGAATGTCTAGCTTCACCGAATCTGTAAAAAAACAGTTTTCTTTATTCACAAACTTTAAACATAGAGGATACAGACTTCAGTACGAACCATATGGGTAAGAATCTCAACGCGTTTCTGGAGACTAAGCTCCCTTAATCAGGACATGTTTAATCATGATGTCATGATTAAGGGAGCTTAGTCTCCAGAAACGCGTTGAGATTCTTACCCATATGGTTCGTACTGAAGTTTGTATCCTCTATGTTTAAAGTTTGTGAATAAAGAAAACTCTTTTTTACAGATTCGGTGATGCTGGACATTGTCTTCTTTTTTGGACTTTGTACGCCTGGACACAGCGGGTCCGTGCTCCCGAGGTTTGATTTATGCATTACGGGTGAGCTGGTTTATATTTCTTTTTTCTAAATATACTGTAAATACAGTAGAATCTGTGACTTCTCTGCATTTAGTGGTCACTACTCACCTGGGTAGTCATATGTAGGAATCTCCTCTTTACACCACTCATCACCCCTCACATATGTCTCTGTAGTATTAATATGGGTCAGATCTTCACCCTGAAACAAATATTGTAAAAGTCACAGACAGATGGAGAAGTCACATCTATGATCAGCTCTAATCCTGCCATCACCACCGTTTTCATGATACAGGTATCTATATATATATATATATATATCTCTATCTATATTATATATATATATATATATATATATATATATATATATATATATATATATATATATATATATATATATATATAAAGCTGAGTGTATGTATGTATGTGTGTGTGTGTGTGTCAAGCCACGCCCACTCCACATAGCCACACTCACTCTAATATCCCACATGATCCCGTCAGTCAGAGACACTGGACTATTATCACTAATATCCCACATCATCCTGTCAGCCAGAGCCACCGGACTACTACCACTAATATCCCACATCATCCTGTCAGAGGCACCGGACTACTACCCCTAATATCCCACATCATCTCATCAGCCAGAGCCACAGGACTACAATCTCTAGCTTCCTCCCGGTACCCCGACTGCAGAGACGTCACTGGTTTCTCCCTCAGCAGACAAATGTCAGCAGAGAAATAACGGCCCAGAGCACCAAGCACATCCAGGGCTCACCGCCCCCCAAGCGCATCCCGGGCTCACCACCCTCCGAGCACTGAGCACATCCCGGGCTCACCACCCTCCGAGCACTGAGCACATCCCGGGCTCACCACCCTCCGAGCACTGAGCACATCCCGGGCTCACCACCCTCCGAGCACTGAGCACATCCCGGGCTCACCACCCTCCGAGCACTGAGCACATCCCGGGCTCACCACCCTCCGAGCACTGAGCACATCCCGGGCTCAATCTCGAAGGACGCGTTGTGAGGAGTAGATGCCTGAGCTGCCGGGCGCGGCGAGTCTGATGTGCTCAGGGGGCAGTGAGCCCGGGATGTGCTAGGCTATCGGGGGCCGGTGAGCCCGGGATGTACTCGGTTCTTGGGTGACAGTGAGAACAGGATGTGCTAGGTTCTCGGGGGGTCGGTGAGCCCGGGATGTGTTCGGGGCCATTATTTCTCTGCTGACATTAGTCTGCTGAGGGAAAAACCAGTGGTGTCACAGAAGTCAGGATATTGGCAGGAAGCTAGGGGTAGTAGTTCTGTGGCTCTGGCTAACGGGATGATGTGCGATATTAGTGGTAGTAGCCAGGTGGGTCTGGCTGACAGGATGATGTGGGATATTAGTGGTAGTAGTCCGGTGGCTCTGATGAGATGATGTGCTATGATAGGGGTAGTAGTCCGGTGGCTCTGGCTGACAGGATGATGTGGAATATTAGGGGTAGTGGTCCTGTGGCTCTGACGGATGATGTGGGATATTAGTGGTAGTAGTCCGGTGGCCCTGGCTGATGGGATGATGTGGAATATTAGGGGTAGTAGTCCAGTGGCACTGATGGGATGATGTGGGATATTAGTGGTAGTAGGTCGGTGGCTCTGGCTGACAGGATGATGTGGGATATTAGAGTGAGTGTGGCTATGCGGAGTGGGCAGGACTACACACTCAGCTTTATATATATATATTCATTATAATTTGTTATAACTAACCACAGTTAGTTACTATGATCGGGCAACACTGGGCTCTTCAGCTAGTAAAACATATAATACTGTTGGATAAAACAAGACTGAGCACAAGACCTTCACAGCCATCTACACATCATAGGGGAGATCTCATGACACCTTCTCTCCATCTACCTGATGATCCTGTGGAACATTGGGATCTTCTTGTTTACAGTCCTCTGGAAGAAGAGGACGGGGACATCTCTCTGGTGTTGTCCTCTTACTGGATAGATCTGGAGGAAACACATACAGGGACTGAATTCATTCTTTACATACAGATAATTATAGGCCGTGTCTATTTGGTCCTGTCTATTACCTGGTGATATGAGGGGCTGGGGAACCTCCATCATGACGTCCTTGTACAGATCTTTGTGTGCTTCTACATACTCCCATTCCTCCCTCGAGAAATAGACCGTGACATTCTGACACCTTATAGGAACCTGACACATACAATGATACCGTCATCACCCAGATCCCTTCATAGCGTTACAGTAGAATGTCCCAGCATTCCCAGTAGTGTCACCTCTCCAGTCAGCAGCTCAATCATCTTGTAGAGAAGTTCTAGGATCCTCTGGTCATTGATGTCCTCATGTTTCAGCAGGTGAGGTGACGGCCCCGTGATTGAGCTCAGGGGTCTTCTCCATCCCTCAGACACAGGTTCCTGATAGCACTCACTAGAGGTCTTCTTCACTACTGTGTAATCCTGGTTATGGAGAGATATCTTAATAAATCTCACTACACACATTTCCAGTGTTCTCACCTCTCCAGTTCTGTCCGTCCGTTATTCCCATAAATAATAATGATGTTGAAAAAGAAATCATGACATATCTGGAGCACTCTTGTGTGAGGTGCTATTGATGAGGAGATGCTGCCATCTGCTGGCCAGCCAAAATCAAGTGGAACCAAAGTATGCTGCAAGGTGAGTGACTTTGCGTGCTTGACTGGATCGGGTGACCCACAGGAAAGACATCCCTGGTAGAAAAGCCTTATGCGCCCATCCATGAGGAGATTTGGCACCAGAGAAGGGAGAAGGACAGACATGCTGCTGAGACCAGCGTGGCAGGCCTCTGCGGGGAGTCTAGGCCACCCAGATGTCGGTCACTGTCTGGCAAGATTTGGACTCCTCAGAAGATATCCCTAAGAACGGCTCACACTGGCCAGAGCCAGAATCTGCATACTGCGGTCAAGTCTCAGAGGCTCGACTACGCCTGTCAAGAGCTGATGCCCAGTCCTCTCCGTCTTGAGCCTGACAGACTTCCGCCGATGGCCAAGCCAGGAAGACCCTTGTGGAGACTGCGACAGGAGAGGCAAGCCTGTGATTGACGAGGAACGGTGTGGGTGAGCAGGGCCGTCACTTCCAGCTGTCATCAACGGTAACGGGGTCAGCTGAGACTAGGACTACAGTTTGGGAGGTGGCCGGTTGATGCATTAGAGGCTCAACGGGCTTTCATAGACTATTCAGGAAGAGCCTTGTGGCCTAGCGGGAAAACCCTGTGACCCCAGATAGAACCAGAGTTTTGAGTGAGAACTCAAGTGGTGAATTCCAAGACTGGATGCACCACCTTTGTGAAAAGGACACTAACGTTAACTAATGAAAGGCTTTCTTGTTTATTCTAAAACTGTTGTTATTCCCTCTACTGTTAAATTGCATAGCTACTAACACTAATTGTTTAAAAGTTACTGTTGCATATAAATAGCATTATATCAACCCTTGGCTGTTTCTGCCTCGTGATCTCTGCTTGTTGCATCCAAACACCTGGATTACTTTTGGCATATTCGGTAAGGCTACTTTCACACTAGCATCATGCACTGCACGTCGCAATGAGTCGTTGTGGAGAAAAAACACATCCTGCAAAGTTGTCTGCAGGATGCGTTTTTTCTCCATAGACTTTTATTAGCGACGCAGTGCCACACGTCGCAACCGTCGTGCGACGGTTGCGTCGTGTTTTGGCGCACCGCCGCCACAAAAAGTTACATGTAACTTTTTTGTGCATCGGGACCGCCATTTTCGACCGCGCATGCGCGGCCGATACTCCGGCCCCTCCTCCCCGGACCTTATAATGAAGCAGCGGAAGCGTCTTAAGACTGCTTCTGCTGCCAGCGTCGGGCATTTTCTTCACAGTATGCATCGGTACGTCAGGCCGACGCAGCGCGACGGCCCCGTACCGACGCTAGTGTGAAAGTAGCCTAAGATGCAACATTCAAACACAGAGATGGTGGACCAGCCTGTGAAACAACCCCAGCAAAAGAAATATACCCTTGGGGGCTATGCTCAGCAACTTTCCCAAGTTTACAGGGAGCCATTCAGGCCGAGTTAACCCTCCTGATCTTTAGTAACATAGTTAGCAAAGCCGGAAAAAGACATTTGTCCATCCAGTTCAGCCTATATTCCGTCAGAATAAATCATCAGATCTACGTCCTTCTAAAGAACCTAATAACTGTAAGATATAATATTGTTACGCTCCAGGAAGGCATCCAGGCCTCTCTCGAACCCCTCGACAGAGTTTGACATCACCACCTCCGCAGGCAGGGGCGGATTATAAGAGGGTCAATCTGGGCCGTAGCCCAGGGCCCAGTGGTGTGGGGGGGCCCTGGGCTACTACCGCACAGATCGGCCGCCGCCATACTGCACCGTGCATGGACGTGCCCCCCTGACTGACTGGCCGCTGGCGTATGTATCACATTTATGGGCCCGGACCCGGTGGGCAGAGAGAGGGGGCCCGCATCGGGCCCCGTCTCATCTGCTTACCGGGCCCCTACCGGCGCTGCGGCGGTTTCCTATTGACGTGCGGGCCCGCAAGCGCACACGTCGCCGGCGTCTGACGTCATTGTGTGAGTCCACGCTGCTGGAGGGAGCTCGCCGCTGGAGCGCCAGTCAGGTGCGGAGAATTAATTTTTTTTTTTTGTATTTTGCTAACCACTGGGGCAATGATTGCTGGACACACTGGGGCAATGCTTATGCTGGAGACACTGACTGGGGCAATGCTGGAGACACTGGGGCAATGCTGGAGACACTGGGGCAGATTGCTGGAGACACTGGGGCAATGCTGGAGACACTGGGGCAGATTGCTGGACACACTGGGGGCAATGCTGGAGACACTGGGGGCAATGCTGGAGACACTGGGGGCAATGCTGGAGACACTGGGGGCAATGCTGGAGACACTGGGGCAGATTGCTTGGCACACTGGGGGCAATGCTGGAGACACTGGGGCAGATTGCTGGACACACTGGGGGCAATGCTGGAGACACTGGGGGCAATGCTGGAGACACTGGGGCAATGCTGGAGACACTGGGGCAGATTGCTGGACACACTGGGGCAATGCTGGAGACACTGGGGGCAATGCTGGAGACACTGGGGGCATGCTGGAGGACACACTGGGGCAGATGATTGCTGGAGACACTGGGGAAATGCTGGAGACACTGGGGCAATGCTGGAGTCTGGGGCAGATTGCTGGAGACACTGGGGCAATGCTGGAGTCTGGGGCAGATTGCTGGAGACACTGGGGCAATGCTGGAGACACTGGGGCAATGCTGGAGTCTGGGGCAGATTGCTGGAGACACTGGGGCAATGCTGGAGGACACACTGGGGGCAATGCTGGAGGACACACTGGGGGCAATGCTGGAGGACACACTGGGGGCAATGCTGGAGGACACACTGGGGCACATGATTGCTGGAGACACTGGGGCAATGCTGGAGACACTGGGGCAATGCTGGAGTCTGGGGCAGATTGCTGGAGACACTGGGGCAATGCTGGAGACACTGGGGCAATGCTGGAGTCTGGGGCAGATTGCTGGAGACACTGGGGCAATGCTGGAGACACTGGGGCAATGCTGGAGACACCGGGGCAATGCTGGAGACACCGGGGCAATGCCGGAGACACTGGGGCAATGCTGGAGACACTGGGGGCAATGCTGGAGGACACACTGGGGCAGATGATTGCTGGAGACACTGGGGCAATGCTGGAGACACTGGGGCAATGCTGGACACACTGGGGGCAATGCTGGAGAGACACTGGGGCAGATTGCTGGACACAGTGGGGGCAATGCTGGAGACACTGGGGCAGAATGCTCGACACACTGGGGGCAATGCTGGACAATTGGACACACTGGGGGCAATGCTGGACAATTGGACATACTGGGGCAGATTGCTGGACACACTGGGGGCAATGCTGGACATACTGGGGCAGATTGCTGCACACACTGGTGGTAATATGCTGGACATACTGGGGCAGATTGCTGGACACACTGGGGGTAATATGCTGGACACACTGTCTGGGAGCAATGCTGGACACTCTAGGGCAATAAGCTGGACATACTGGGGCAGATTGTTGAACACACTGGGGGCAATTTTGGGCACACTGAGGGTAATATGCTGGACACACTGGGGCAGATTGCTGGACAACCTTGGGGTAATATGCTGGACACACTGGGGGTAACATGCTGGGCAGATTGCTGGACACACTGTCTGGGGGCAATGCTGGACACTCTGGGGCAATATGCTGGACATACTGGGGCAGATTGTTTAACACACGGGGTAATATGCTGGACACACTGGGGCAGATTGCTGGACACACTGGGGGCGGGACTGGAGGCATGGGCAGAATGTAGATACGGGGCAGAATAAAAGACATGGGGCAGGATGGAGACAGATGGGGCAGGATGGGGAGATCATATGGGGCAGAATGGATACTCATGAGGGCAGGATGCAAGAACATATTGCAGGAGCGAGGAATGAGAGACACGGGGCCAGGATTGGGAATATTATTACCATAGGGGCTAATTAAGGGATATTATTACTGCAGTGATGTATTTATTTTATTTTGAGTATACTGTTTTAAATGGGGGGGCGGTCCTGTTACTGTGCAGAGTGACACTATATCGCCTTTTTTTCTCCATGTGGTGTAATGTAGAAGTTGTGAAAAATTAAGTAATGTGTTCTGCAAGCGGAGCTCGAGATAACTGTGTTATTTCCTGCAGAAACAAGTCCTGGCTGGAAGAAATGACGGCGGTCTGTGCTGGATGAAAGATGAAGGACTTCACCTAGAGACGTCACTGGTGAGTCAGTGTTACCTATACACTTACACTATACACTGTATACTATATACAGCGGTCCTGTGTATAATGTCACGAGTGATCACTGTATAACCTCTACACAGACACTGCATACTAAGTACAGATCTCCTGTGAATACTGGCACTTATGGTGATAGTATTGTGTGTTTTTTTTTATTTTTATTATTACTGATCAGTATTGTAGTATTCAGTCACTATGTGGTGGTAATATGTGGTCTGGAAATGGTGTTGCGGTATTTGTCCCTTGTATGTGCTATTTGGTCACCAAGTGGTGGTAATATGTGGTCTTGACATGGTGCGGCGGTATTTGTTCCTTGTATGTGATATTATTCGATCACTGTGGTTGTAATTTGTGGTCTGGTCATGGTGCGGTGGTATTTGTTCCTTGTATGTGATATTGGTCATTTTAAAAATTGAAAAATAAATTACAATATACCTAAATTGTATTGCATATTTAAAAACATATTTAATAGGTTACACAGTAGAGTAGGGCCCGGCCATTTTTCTGGAATAATCTGGTTCAGGTGTCACATAACCCCCCGTCACATGACCCCCGTCACATGACCGGGGGGGCCACGGTGTCTGAACAGCCCGGGGCCCTGGCTACCCTTAATCCACCCCTGTCCGCAGGCAAGAAATTCCAGATTCTCACTGCACTATCATTAAAGAATCCTCTTCTATGTTGATGGAAAAACCTTCTCTCCTCAAGACGCAGAGAATGCCCCCTTGTGACCGTCACATTGTTTGGTATAAACAGATCCTCGGAAAGATATTTGTATTGTTCCCTTATATACTTATACATGGTTATTAGATTGCCCCTCAGTCGTCTATTTTCTAGACTAAATAATCCTAATCTCTCTGGGTATTGTAGTTCCCCCATCCCCTTTATTCATTTTGTTGCCCTTCTTTGAATTTGCTCTAGTTCCATTATATCCTTCCTGAGCACTGGTGCCCAAAACTGTACACAGTACTCCATGTGTGGTCTATCCAGAGATTTGTACTGAGGCAGTATAATGTTCTCATCATGTGTATCCAGACCTCTTTTAATGCACCCCATGATCCTGTTTGCCTTTGCAGCCACTGCCTGGCACTGGCTGCGCCAGGTAAGTTTATCATTAACTAGGATCCCCAAGTCCTTCTCCATGTCAGATTTACCCGGTGGTTTCCCGTTCAGTGTGTAATGGTGATATTGATTCTTACATCCCATGTGTACAACCTTACATTTATCATTGTTAAACCTCATCTGCCACCTTTTGGCCCAAGTTTCCAGCTTATCCAGATCCATTTCTAGCAGAATACTATCTTCTCTTGTATTCACTGCTTTACATAGTTTTGTATCATCTGCAAATATCGATATTTTACTGTGTAAACTTTCTACCAGATCGTTAATAAAAATGTTGAAGAGAACAGGTCCCAACACGGACCCCTGTGGTACCCCACTGGTCACAGTGACCCAGTTAGAGAATATACCATTTATAACCACCCTCATTTATAACCACCCTCTGCTTTCTATCACTTAGCCAGTTACTTACCCATTTACACACATTTTCCCCCAGACCCAGCATTCTCATTTTGTGTACCATCTCTTGTGTGGCATGGTATCAAACGCTTTGGAAAAATCAAGAGATACCAAGTCAAATGACTCACCTTGGTCCAGTCTATAGCTTACCTCTTCATAAAAACTGATTAGATTGCTTTGACAGGAGCGATTCCTCATAAACCCATGCTGATATAGAGTTTAACAGTTATTCTCATTGAGATAATCCAGAATAACATCCTTCAGAAACCCTTCAAATATTTTACCAACGATAGAGGTTTGATTTACTGACCTATAATTTCCAGGTTCACTTTTAGAGCCCTTTTTGAATATTGGCACCACATTTGCTATGCACCAGTCCTGTGGAACAGACCCCACCACTATAGAGTCCCTAAATATAATAAATAATAGCTGATCATCAGACCTCATGTAAGAGGAGGTCAGAGTGGGAAAGTTGCTCTTTTTGGACCACATCATGCCACGTGTGTAGCCCATCAGCGGAACGCGAGTGAGAGTGCTGAATCTGCTGTGGAAGGGGGCACATTTCAAGAAACTGTCCGAATCGAGAAAGAGGAGACGGGGCACCCATTAAACTATTGCGCCCCATGGGCGTGGAATATACCTTGGGGTTTCGAGCCTCAGCAGGTGGAAAAGAGAATTCTGAGGTTACTGTCTCCGAGAGACCCATTACCTGGGCTGAATTCAATAGGCAACGCATTTACTACTGAGGTCTCAGGTGACCACAATGCCTGAGGCATATCTCCAGAGTCAATTTCCAGAAGTTGCTTGTTCCAGAAAAGAACACAGCATTCGACTGGTGGCAGCTAATGAACTGCCTATTCCAGTAGCAGGAGTAGTGTGGATATCTGTGTGCAATAAGGATCTGAGCCGAAAAGGAATAGTGTTTAACAAAGGGGTTAGGAGGCAAAGGACCCATTGTAACCCTTGGCATGAATGTGAAAAAAGAAGTGGGACAATTCTTAGCTGAGGGCCCCAATAAAAACCTGTGCTACCAGTGACCCGGCAAGTAAGGTGTTCCAGCAACTAGTGTGAGTAAGCAAAATTCAGAAGTTACCCACTGCCTCCCAATATCTCTGCAAAGTATTGATACTGCCCAAAGTCACAGTGACACTGCCAGTGGGACAGACTGTACTCACTATGCTGGTACTGGCCCATGTATCCTTAGAATTGTAGATGTCTATATTGAGCCTATAGAGGGTGAAGAAACGATCTCCAAATTATTGGTTACCCGCAACCTGGCCACCGTGCGACAGGGACGAGTAACGGTGCGTTGTAAAACATAAGTGGAGCAATTCTACAGTGGATGTCAGAGCTGATGCTATAGGACTGAGACCTGTGGGAAGAGACCCATGGACCTTAGCGGTGTCGCTTGATAGTCAGGAAAACCGAAGCGAACCACTGACTGGACTTCACCTCTTGGAACAGATGGAGGCCAACCTCACAGAGCTTTCCTCCATGTAAGTGGAGAGGTGGATATTGAGAGGTTTTTGCACAGCATGAAGATGACTTTGGGTGCACCCATGCTATTCCTCATGAGATCCCTACAGGAACCACTGCTCCCAATTTGAGAGAGGTATCGGCTGTTCCCACCTCAGATCTACCAGGAGGTAAAAGAACTAAAACAGTAGAAAACACTGGCGCTGCACTCACTACTTCGGCAATAGGACAACAAGGGAGAGGGAAAGAAAGGGAAGTAATGGCTGCTGGTGAGGTGGCAAAGTCTGTGCTATACCTTGTCTAAATAAATATAAATAAAAATTTAAAAATACCACACCTGCGCTCTAATTGATGACAAAGGTGCAATAAGAAAGCTATGCAAAAAGGACCTAGCAATATCACACCTGTGTGCGCGGTAATGTATATGTACTAGGCAAATTGTGTACGTTATATAGCTGCTTAGGCATGAACTGACTATAAGACAATGCCTGTAGGTGCATATACACTTACTCGTGTTGGTGATGTAGATGGCTGTAGAGAACGGAGAATGTCCAAAGAATCCTTCTTGCTAAACGCACTGTACTGCACCGTACGGCTGGAGAGGGGAATTGTCCACGCCTGCTTCCCCAGATGGATGGCTCACCGCTGGGTGTCCGGATGAGCAAATACCGCCAACTCCTAGCGTGCCCCGGCCGGAAGCAACGCCGGAGCAATAGCGGTGTGTGCGGGGGGCATGGCTGAAAAAGTGACGTCACAGGATGGGCAGGCGTGTGTCAGGGGAACCAATCCAACGCGTTTCGAAGGAGGTACTCCTTCTTCGTCAGGGCTGGGATTCCCTGATGGACCCGTCCTAATATAGCCACTGCCCCCTGATTTGGACCTGCCCCTATGGTGAGCGGATGGTGCCGTTGTTATGATCCCTTAAAGTAGAGCCTCCACTATAATGTATATTAGGTATTATAAAGTGGTATCCACAAGGCTTATAGACAAGTCTGAAATAAAAAGGGGGGGGGCACTTGATGGGACATTAATAGTTTGGGTAACCTATGTGGTGTACACGTATGGACAAAAAATATTGGCTATATTAGGACGGGTCCATCAGGGAATCCCAGCTTCCGGCCGGGGCACGCTAGGAGTTGGCGGTATTTGCTCATCCGGACACCCAGCGGTGAGCCATCCATCTGGGGAAGCAGGCGTGGACAATTCCCCTCTCCAGCCGTACGGTGCAGTACAGTGCGTTTAGCAAGAAGGATTCTTTGGACATTCTCCGTTCTCTACAGCCATCTACATCACCAACACGAGTAAGTGTATATGCACCTACAGGCATTGTCTTATAGTCAGTTCATGCCTAAGCAGCTATATAACGTACACAATTTGCCTAGTACATATACATTACCGCGCACACAGGTGTGATATTGCTAGGTCCTTTTTGCATAGCTTTCTTATTGCACTTTTGTCATCAATTAGAGCGCAGGTGTGGTATTTTTAAATTTTTATTTATAGGTAAAAGAACTGTTGACCCACATGCTGCACAATGGCATAATCCGCAAGAGCCAGAGTCCCTGGACGGCACCATCATGTTAGTTCAGTTTAAAGATGGTACCCTGCGTGAGTTTCTGTGTGGACTACAGGAGGCTGAACGCATGTACTGTACGGGACTCCTATCCCTTGCCCAGAATTGAGAAGTCCCTATCTGCATTAGAAAAAGCCAAATATTTTTCCTCACTTGATTTAGCCAGTGGCTACTGGCAAGTCCCAGTGACTGTGAAGGACTAGCAGAAAACAGCCTTTGTCCTCCCTATGGGCCTGTTCGAGTTCAACCAGATGCCTTTCGGACGGACGAATGCACCAGAAACCTTTCAGCGGTTGATGGAAAGATGCTTGGCAGACCTGAACTTTGAAGTCACTTTGATCAATCTGGTTGACATAATCATTTATTAAGCCAAGTCTGAAGAGCATCTTCACCTGCTGGAGCAAGTGCTAGAGCGGCTTCAAAGACACGGATTAAAAATAAAGCCCTGGAAGTGTCATCTATTCAAGCGAGAAATTGAATACCTGAGACATATCGTGTCTATTGAGGGAGTTTACCCCAACGCAGAGATGGTGGCTGCAGTACTGAAGTGACCCATGCCTATAGACCTGGTAGAACTGTGAGCGTTCCTAGTGTTAGCCGGATACTACCACAGGTTCATAAGGAACTTCACCAAGATTACCACTCAACGAATTGTTGCGGGGCATGG
Organism: Ranitomeya variabilis; assembly: GCF_051348905.1. Taxonomy (NCBI): domain Eukaryota; kingdom Metazoa; phylum Chordata; class Amphibia; order Anura; family Dendrobatidae; genus Ranitomeya; species Ranitomeya variabilis. The sequence continues at coordinate 745,548,210 of NC_135235.1, read as the reverse complement.
CTGGGGGAGTCAAACATCAACCCATTCAATGGGAACAATGACAAGAGTAAGCATTTCAGGCATCGAAGATGGCATTGACAGATGCCCAAATCTTGGACTATTCTGACTTTTTGCAGCCTTTCATGTTGTACACTGATGGAAGCCTATAAGGACTGAGAGCAGTATTGGCTCAGGTACAATAAGGAAGAGAGTGCATGATCACATATGCCAGCTTGTCACAGAGACTCAGAGACGTATCCAGACAAATACAGTTTATTCAAATTGAATTTGCGAGCATTGGTATGGGCCATGACTGAGAAATTTGCTGAGTATTTGTCAGGGTCAGAAATACACGTGTGGATGGACAACAACACACTGGCTCGCCTAGAAAATGCAAAGCTGGGAGCTCTAGAACAGCGATGGGTCACAAGGAAGTCTAAATACCAGTACAGGATCTCCTATAAGTCCCAGAATACGCATGCAGATGCCTTGTTCCGAGTCACACCAAGCCGGCGCGAACACAGACATAGATGAAGAGCTTGAGGTAGATGGATCCCGGATTTTAGGCAGTTCACCGCGGCTGTAATAACCGTTCAGTAGTCTAGAGAAAAGCCCAGACCCATCCAAATTGTTGGCCAAGTGGATACACCTGCAACAGTACGATCCGATGCTGGAAAGGCTGAGGAAGTGAGGCGCTATGGTGCAAAGGCCTGATCAGAAAGCTAGGGCTGCTTCACCCCCAAGTACCCTGCAGATCTTGGGCCAGTGGGAAAAGCTCTTCCTGAAAGATGGGCTGCTGTGCTGAAGGATTCAACTTCCTCGAGAATTCGATGTTACCTGGCATGTATTGGCTCCAGAAGCGCTGATAATACAGCTGGCTAAAGAAGCTCATGAGAGGTGTGCCCATTTCGGTGTAGAGAAGACCTTTCAGTGGCTGCAACGACTGGTTTACTGGCCTTAACAAGGTCGAAGGAGTATGACGAATATCACCGGTGTGAGCTGAACAAAGCCCCGAAACAGACAGCTCCTATTCAGGCTAATGTGATGTAGCGATGTCCTTGCTGTGCAGTGAATAGGCAGTGTCCCATATAAAGTTCAAATAAAGTCTTGTTTATTTCACAGCATACTCACAAACCGGAAAAAGTAAGCAAACAAGTCCTTCGGTATGCAGCCGGGAAAAATAACAGCAGTCCACAACCCGTTGCCGTGAATGTATTACACCACCGTGTAAGCTGGGGTGTCAGGCTTTTCAGGCTCTGCCTGGCCCGTGTTGCACCACACGGACAGAGCTCCTCGTAAAGCTCCTGCTAGGTCTGACTCCCAGACCAACACTGACACACCCAAACTCTCTTGCAGGGTTTTTTTTTCTTTCCTCCAGATTCTATGGCCATAGGCCACTATAAGATCTGGGCTGGAGGAAACGGACCGGCCCCACTACCTTCCTGCAGTCCGTTTCAAAAATAAAAGCCCATACCGGGTTTTCCTGAATAATTTCTGGGTCAAATAACTTGATCCAGTTCACACTCACTTTTATTCTTCCCTGTGTCTCACAGGCAAACCTGCTGTGAGCACAGGGCACTCCTGCGGATCTAATATGCTTCTAAGCACATCCTGGGGGATACATAGCGACCCTCGCATATGACACCGGTCACTGCCTTACATACCCCCTCTGTTCAGACTTGTGGGGTTGAACATTTGTCAGCATACATGGTGCCCGTGACAGGGCATCCGCATTTCCCTGTGATTTCCCAGCCCGATGTTCCACAGAGAAGCTGAAGTTTTGTAGGGACAAGAACCATCTGTGTCATGGATCCCAATGGCTGGGGATCGCACTGGACAAGCAAAATAACATAAATAACGGACGAGCTCTAGGGTGATGGAACCTGGGCTGACCGCTGCCCTACTCCTGACAAACACAACTAGAAATAGCCAGGGAGCGTGCCTACGTTGATTCTAGACGCCACGCGCCAGCCTAAGAGCTAACTAGCACTGCAGAGGAAATAAAGACCTAGCTTGCCTCCAGAGGAATGAACCCCAAAAGGTATAGTTGCCCCCCACATGTATTGACGGTGAAATGAGAGGAAGGCACGCACATAGAGATGAAAATAGATTTAGCAAAATGAGGCCCGCTATAACTAGAAAGCAGAATGATACAAAAGGGGTCTGAGCGGTCAGCAAAAAACCCTAATCAAAAACCATCCTGAGATTACAAGAACCCATGTGCCAACTCATGGCACATGGGGAGAACCTCAGCCCACTAGAGCTACCAGCTAGCATAGAGTCATAATTAGCAAGCTGGACAAAAACCAAACAACTGAAAAACAAAACTTAGCTTATCCTGAGAGATCTGGGAGCAGGTAGTCAGGAACCAAACTGAGCACATCTGAGTACATTGATAGCCGGCAAGGGAATGACAGGAAAGCCAGGTCAAATAGGAAACACCCAGCCTCTGATGGACAGGTGGAAACCAGAGACCGCAACCCACCAAAGTCACCCAGTACCAGCCGTAACCACCAGAGGGAGCCCAAAAACAGAATCCACAACAGTACCCCCCCCTTGAGGAGGGGTCACCGAACCCTCACGAGAACCCCCAGGGCGATCAGGATGAGCTCTATGGAAGGCGCGGACCAAATCAGTCGCATGAACATCAGAGGCGACCACCCAGGAATTATCCTCCTGACCATAACCCTTCCACTTAACCAAATACTGGAGTTTACGTCTGGAAACACGAGAATCCAAGATCTTCTCAACAACATACTCCAATTCTCCCTCCACCAGCACCGGAGCAGGAGGCTCAACCGAAGGAACAACGGGCACCTCATACCTCCGCAATAACGACCGATGGAACACATTATGAATAGCAAACGATGCTGGGAGATCCAAACGAAAAGACACAGGGTTAAGAATCTCCAAGATCTTATAAGGACCGATGAACCGAGGCTTGAACTTAGGAGAAGAGACCTTCATAGGGACAAAACGAGAAGACAACCACGCCAAGTCCCCAACAAGAAGTCGGGGACCCACGCGGCGACGGCGATTAGCAAACTGCTGAGTCTTCTCCTGAGACAACTTCAAATTGTCCACCACCTGATTCCAAATCTGATGTAGCCTGTCCACCACCACGTCCACTCCAGGGCAATCCGAAGGCTCCACCTGACCAGAGGAAAAACGAGGATGAAACCCCGAATTACAAAAGAAAGGAGAGACCAAAGTAGCAGAACTAGCCCGATTATTAAGGGCAAATTCGGCCAGTGGCAAAAAGGCAACCCAGTCATCTTGATCAGCAGAAACAAAACACCTTAAATAAGTTTCCAAGGTCTGATTAGTTCGCTCCGTCTGGCCATTCGTCTGAGGATGGAATGCAGATGAGAAAGACAAATCAATGCCCATCTTAGCACAAAACGTCCGCCAAAATCTAGACACAAACTGGGATCCCCTGTCAGAAACGATATTCTCCGGAATCCCATGCAAACGAACCACGTTCTGAAAAAATAAAGGGACCAACTCAGAGGAGGAAGGCAACTTAGGCAAGGGTACCAAATGAACCATCTTAGAAAAGCGGTCACACACAACCCAGATAACGGACATTTTCTGTGAGACAGGGAGATCTGAAATAAAATCCATGGAAATGTGCGTCCAAGGCCTCTTCGGGATAGGCAAGGATAACAACAACCCACTGGCCCGAGAACAGCAAGGCTTAGCCCGAGCACGCACTTCACAAGACTGCACAAAGATGCGCACATCCCTTGACAAGGAAGGCCACCAAAAAGACCTGGCCACCAAGTCTCTAGTACCAAATATTCCAGGATGACCAGCCAACACAGAAGAATGGACCTCGGAGATGACTCTACTGGTCCAATCATCCGGAACAAACAGTCTTTCTGGTGGACAACGATCAGGTTTATCCGCCTGAAACTCCTGCAATGCACGTCGCAAGTCTGGGGAGACGGTGGACAATATTACCCCATCCCTAAGGATACCAGTAGGCCCAGAGTCTCCAGGAGAGTCAGGCACAAAACTCCTGGAAAGAGCATCTGCCTTCACATTCTTTGAACCTGGCAGGTATGAAACCACAAAATTGAAACGAGAAAAAAACAACGACCAACGAGCCTGTCTAGGATTCAGACGCCTGGCAGACTCAAGGTAAATCAGATTTTTGTGATCAGTCAAGACCACCACACGATGTCTAGCACCCTCAAGCCAATGACGCCACTCCTCAAATGCCCACTTCATGGCCAAAAGCTCCCGATTACCCACATCATAATTGCGCTCGGCGGGCGAGAATTTTCTAGAAAAGAACGCACATGGCTTCATCACCGAGCCATTGGAACTTCTCTGTGACAAAACCGCCCCCGCTCCAATCTCGGAAGCATCAACCTCAACCTGAAAAGGAAGTGAAACATCTGGTTGACATAACACAGGAGCAGAAGAAAACCGGCGCTTAAGTTCCTGAAAGGCCTCCACAGCCGTAGGAGACCAATTAGCAACATCAGCACCCTTTTTAGTCAAATCAGTCAAAGGTTTAACAACACTGGAAAAATTAGTAATGAACCGACGATAAAAATTAGCAAACCCCAAGAACTTCTGTAGGCTCTTAACAGATGTAGGTTGTGTCCAGTCACAAATCGCCTGAACCTTGACGGGATCCATCTCAATAGTAGAAGGAGAAAAAATGTACCCCAAAAAAGAAATTTTCTGGACTCCGAAGAGACATTTTGAGCCCTTCACAAACAGAGAATTGGCCCGCAGGACTTGAAACACCTTCCTGACCTGTAGAACATGAGACTCCCAGTCATCAGAAAACACCAAAATATCATCCAAATACACAATCATAAACTTATCCAGATATTCACGGAAAATATTGTGCATAAAGGACTGAAAGACTGAAGGAGCATTAGAAAGTCCAAAAGGCATTACCAAATACTCAAAATGGCCCTCAGGCGTATTAAATGCGGTTTTCCACTCATCACCCTGTTTTATCCGCACAAGATTATACGCACCGCGAAGATCTATCTTAGTGAACCACCTAGCCCCCTTAATGCGAGCAAACAAATCAGTCAATAATGGCAATGGATACTGATATTTGACTGTAATCTTATTCAGAAGGCGATAATCTATACAAGGCCTCAGGGAACCATCTTTTTTTTGCCACGAAAAAAAAACCTGCTCCCAGAGGGGACGAAGATGGACGAATATGTCCCTTTTCCAAGGACTCCTTAATATAATTCCGCATAGCAGTATGCTCTGGCACTGACAGATTAAATAAACGACCCTTAGGGAACTTACTGCCAGGAATTAATTCTATAGCACAGTCACAATCCCTATGAGGAGGGAGCGAATTGAGCTTAGGCTCCTCAAAAACATCCCGATAGTCAGACAAAAACGCAGGGACCTCAGAAGGAGTAGATGAAGCTATTGAAATCAGAGGTGCATCATCATGAACCCCCTGACATCCCCAGCTTAACACAGACATTGTTTTCCAATCCAGGACAGGATTATGAGTTTGTAACCATGGCAGACCAAGCACTAGTACATCATGTAAATTATACAGTACAAGGAAGCGAATCACCTCCTGATGAACGGGAGTCATGCGCATGGTCACTTGTGTCCAGTACTGCGGTTTATTCATAGCCAATGGTGTAGAGTCAATTCCCTTCAAAGGAATAGGAACTTCCAGAGGCTCCAGACTAAAACCGCAGCGTTTGGCAAATGACCAATCCATAAGACTCAGGGCAGCGCCCGAATCCACATAGGCAACGACGGAAATGGAAGACAGTGAACAAATCAGAGTTACAGACAAAATGAACTTAGACTGCAGAGTACTAATGGCAAAAGATTTATCAACCTTTTTTGTGCGTTTAGAGCATGCTGATATAACATGAGCTGAATCACCACAATAAAAACACAATCCATTTTTCTGCCTATAATTTTGCCGTTCACTTCTGGACTGAATTCTACCACATTGCATAGTCTCAGGTGCCTGTTCAGAAGACACCGCCAACTGGTGCACAGGTTTGCGCTCCCGTAAACGCCGATCAATCTGAATGGCCATAGCCATAGACTCATTCAGACCTGTAGGCGCAGGGAACCCCACCATAATATCCTTAATGGCCTCAGAAAGACCATCTCTGAAGTTTGCAGCCAGGGCGCACTCATTCCACTGAGTAAGCACCGACCATTTCCGAAATTTTTGACAATATACTTCCGCTTCATCATGCCCCTGAGAGAGGGCTAATAAAGCCTTTTCAGCCTGAATCTCCAGGTTAGGTTCCTCATAGAGCAATCCCAGTGCCAGAAAAAACGCATCCACACTGAGCAATGCAGGATCCCCTGGTGCCAATGCAAATGCCCAATTCTGAGGGTCGCCCCGCAGGAAAGATATTACAATCTTAACCTGCTGAGCAGGGTCTCCAGAGGAGCGAGATTTCAAAGAAAGAAACAATTTGCAATTGTTCCTGAAATTGAGGAAGGTAGATCTATCTCCAGAAAAAAACTCTGGAATAGGAATTCTAGGTTCAGACATGGGAGTGTGAACAACAAAATCCTGTATGTTTTGAACTTTTGCAGCAAGATTACTCAGGCTGGAAGCCAAACTCTGGACATCCATGTTAAACAGCTAAGGTCAGAGCCATTCAAGGGTTAAGAGGAGGTAAGAAGCAGCTAGACAGCAATTAAGGGCTAGGCAGCAAAACTCTGAGGGGAAAAAAAAATAAAAAATTTCCCTTAAACACTTCTTTTTCTCCTGCTTCAGCCCAAACAATTAACACTTTGTGGGCCGGCTATACTGTCATGGATCCCAATGGCTGGGGATCGCACTGGACAAGCAAAATAACATAAATAACGGACGAGCTCTAGGGTGATGGAACCTGGGCTGACCGCTGCCCTACTCCTGACAAACACAACTAGAAATAGCCAGGGAGCGTGCCTACGTTGATTCTAGACGCCACGCGCCAGCCTAAGAGCTAACTAGCACTGCAGAGGAAATAAAGACCTAGCTTGCCTCCAGAGGAATGAACCCCAAAAGGTATAGTTGCCCCCCACATGTATTGACGGTGAAATGAGAGGAAGGCACGCACATAGAGATGAAAATAGATTTAGCAAAATGAGGCCCGCTATAACTAGAAAGCAGAATGATACAAAAGGGGTCTGAGCGGTCAGCAAAAAACCCTAATCAAAAACCATCCTGAGATTACAAGAACCCATGTGCCAACTCATGGCACATGGGGAGAACCTCAGCCCACTAGAGCTACCAGCTAGCATAGAGTCATAATTAGCAAGCTGGACAAAAACCAAACAACTGAAAAACAAAACTTAGCTTATCCTGAGAGATCTGGGAGCAGGTAGTCAGGAACCAAACTGAGCACATCTGAGTACATTGATAGCCGGCAAGGGAATGACAGGAAAGCCAGGTTAAATAGGAAACACCCAGCCTCTGATGGACAGGTGGAAACCAGAGACCGCAACCCACCAAAGTCACCCAGTACCAGCCGTAACCACCAGAGGGAGCCCAAAAACAGAATCCACAACACATCTGGTGACTCGGGCATTCCTCTCTTTTGCATTTCTCATCCAGACAAGGGGTGAATGGTCCGTTACCAACCGAAACTGACGCCCGAGCAAATAGTAGCGTAGGGACTCCAAGGCCCATTTAATCGCCAAGCACTCCTTCTCCACTACGCTATAATTTTTCTCTGCCGGGGTCAGTTTCCTGCTTAAATAGGTGACTGGATGCTCATCCCCGTTCACCTCTTGCGACAGCACCGCTCCTAAGCCTACCTCTGAGACATCGGTTTGCACAATAAAGGTTTTCTTGAAGTCAGGGCTGATGAGGACCGGCTGTCCACACAAGGCCGACTTCAGAGACTGGAAAGCTTCCTCTGCTTGAGGATTCCACTTGACCATCACCGTTTCCTTCCCTTTTAACAGGTCCGTTAGGGAAGCCGATTTACCAGCAAAATTGGGTATAAATCGACGGTAATACCCAATGATGCCAAGGAATGCCCTCACTTGTTTGGTACTTAAGGGCTTGGGCCAGTTTTGAATGGCCTCAATTTTGTTCACTTGAGGTTTGATCACCCCTCGGCCGATCACGTATCCTAAGTACCGGGCTTCCGTGAGACCTATTGCGCATTTCTTTGGGTTTGCTGTTAACCCTGCGGCTCTAAGAGACTCCAGCACTGCTTGTACCTGGGACAGATGGGTATCCCAGTCGGTACTAAAGATGACTATGTCATCCAAATAGGCCGAAGCGTAATCTCTATGTGGCGCTAACACAATGTCCATCAGCCTCTGGAATGTGGCCGGAGCTCCATGTAACCCAAAAGGTAAGACAACGTATTGAAAGAGACCCTCTGGGGTTATAAAAGCAGTCTTTTCTTTCGCTGACTCTGTTAAGGGAACCTGCCAGCAACCTTTCGTGAGATCCAGCGTGGTGAAGTACTGTGCCTTCCCCAGTCTCTCAATTAGCTCGTCCACCCGTGGCATGGGATACAGGTCAAATTTTGACACTTCATTTAACTTTCTAAAGTCATTACAGAAGCGTAATGACCCATCAGGTTTTGGTATTAGTACAATAGGGCTAGCCCACTCACTTCGGGACTCCTCAATGCCTCCCAACTGAAGCATTTGCTTTACCTCGGCCGCGATGGCTTGCCTTCGGGCTTCTGGCACTCGGTAGGGTTTCATCCGCACCTTTACCCGGGGCTCAGTGACAATGTCATGCTGAACCACTGAGGTTCGCCACGCAGCTCTGAGAATACATCCATATTCTGCTGTACCAAAGCTCGAGTCTCCCGCCGTTGCTGTTTTGTGAGGTCATCATTGACTTTTACCTCACACCCAGCCGTGTCCTTGGCGAGTGCCAGAGGGATCTCCGATTGTATGACCGTAGTTGCTTCCGTGACCAAACATTCTCGGTCCTTCCAGGCCTTTAGCAGGTTTACATGGTACAGCTGCTCGCAGGGCCGGCTCCAGGTTTTTGAGGGCCCCGGGCGAAAGAGTCTCAGTGCCCCCCCCCCCTTTAACACATACCACGATTCATGATGCCCAGATACAGCAGAGAAATATAGGTATAGTACAATGCCAGATTTCACTTCTTACATGAGTGAAAGCTATTGTAAATTCTGCAGTGTATATATACAGAACAGGAGGAGTGGTACTGTGCGGTGTATATATACAGGAGGAGTGGTACTGTGCAGTGTAAATATACAGGAGGAGTGGTACTGTGCAGTGTATATATACAGGACAGGAGAAGTGGTACTGTGCAGTGTATATATACAGGACAGGAGGAGTGGTACTGTGCAGTGTATATATACAGGACAAGAGAAGTGGTACTGTGCAGTGTATATATACAGGAGAAGTGGTACTGTGCAGTGTATATATACAGAACAGGAGGAGTGGTACTGTGCAGTGTATATATACAGGACAGGAGGAGTGGTACTGTACAGTGTATATATACAGGGGAGTGATGGTACTGTGCAGTGTATATATACAGGAGGAGTGGTACTGTGCAGTGTATATATACAGGAGGAGCGGTACTGTGCAGTGTAAATATACAGGAGGAGTGGTACTGTGCAGTGTATATATACAGGAGGAGTGGTACTGTACAGTGTATATATACAGGAGGAGTGGTACTGTACAGTGTATATATACAGGAGGAGTGGTACTGTACAGTATATATACAGGGGAGAGGTACTGTGCAGTGTATATATACAGGGGAGAGGTACTGTGCAGTGTATATATACAGGAGGAGTGGTACTGTGCAGTGTATACGGTATATACAGGACAGGAGGAGCGGTACTGTACAGTGTATATATACAGGAGGAGTGGTACTGTACAGTGTATATATACAGGAGGAGTGGTACTGTACAGTGTATATATACAGGACAGGAGGAGTGGTACTGTGCAGTGTATATATACAGGAGGAGTGGTACTGTGCAGTGTATATATACAGGAGGAGTGTGTTATGGTTCTCAATGGCAAGAGAACATAGCCCAGCAAACATAAGAACTAGCTCTTGGAAGGATGGAAACTAAACTGACCATGAACTAAACCTGCCGCACAACTAACAGTAGCCGGGTAGCGTAGCCTGCGTTTTATCCCTAGACGCCCAGCGCCGGCCGGAGGACTAACTAATCCTGGCAGAGGAAAATATAGTCCTGGCTCACCTCTAGAGAAATTTCCCCGAAAGGCAGACAGAGGCCCCCACAAATATTGGCGGTGATTTTAGATGAAATGACAAACGTAGTATGAAAATAGGTTTAGCAAAATTGAGGTCCGCTTACTAGATAGCAGGAAGACAGAAAGGGCACTTTCATGGTCAGCTGAAAACCCTATCAAAACACCATCCTGAAATTACTTTAAGACTCTAGTATTAACTCATAACATCAGAGTGGCAATTTCAGATCACAAGAGCTTTCCAGACACAGAAACGAAACTACAGCTGTGAACTGGAACAAAATGCAAAAACAAACAAGGACTAAAGTCCAACTTAGCTGGGAGTTGTCTAGCAGCAGGAACATGCACAGAAAGGCTTCTGATTACAATGTTGACCGGCATGGAAGTGACAGAGGAGCAAGGCTAAATAGCGACTCCCACATCCTGATGGAAACAGGTGAACAGAGAGGATGATGCACACCAGTTCAATTCCACCAGTGGCCACCGGGGGAGCCCAAAATCCAATTTCACAACAGTACCCCCCCCTCAAGGAGGGGGCACCGAACCCTCACCAGAACCACCAGGGCGATCAGGATGAACCCTATGAAAGGCACGGACCAAATCGGAGGCATGAACATCAGAGGCAGTCACCCAAGAATTATCCTCCTGACCGTATCCCTTCCATTTGACCAGATACTGGAGTTTCCGTCTGGAAACACGGGAGTCCAAGATTTTTTCCACAACGTACTCCAACTCGCCCTCAACCAACACCGGAGCAGGAGGCTCAACGGAAGGCACAACCGGTACCTCATACCTGCGCAATAATGACCGATGAAAAACATTATGAATAGAAAAAGATGCAGGGAGGTCCAAACGGAAGGACACAGGGTTAAGAATCTCCAATATCTTGTACGGGCCGATGAACCGAGGCTTAAACTTGGGAGAAGAAACCCTCATAGGGACAAAACGAGAAGACAACCACACCAAGTCCCCAACACAAAGCCGAGGACCAACCCGACGCCGGCGGTTGGCAAAAAGCTGAGTCTTCTCCTGGGACAACTTCAAATTGTCCACTACCTGCCCCCAAATCTGATGCAACCTCTCCACCACAGCATCCACTCCAGGACAATCCGAAGATTCCACCTGACCAGAAGAAAATCAAGGATGAAACCCCGAATTACAGAAAAAGGGAGACACCAAGGTGGCAGAGCTGGCCCGATTATTGAGGGCAAACTCCGCTAAAGGCAAAAAAGCAACCCAATCATCCTGATCTGCAGACACAAAACACCTCAAATATGTCTCCAAGGTCTGATTCGTCCGCTCGGTCTGGCCATTAGTCTGAGGATGGAAAGCAGACGAGAAAGACAAATCTATGCCCATCCTAGCACAGAATGCTCGCCAAAATCTAGACACGAATTGGGTACCTCTGTCAGAAACGATATTCTCCGGAATACCATGCAAACGGACCACATTTTGAAAAAACAGAGGAACCAACTCGGAAGAAGAAGGCAACTTAGGCAGGGGAACCAAATGGACCATCTTAGAGAAACGATCACACACCACCCAGATGACAGACATCTTCTGAGAAACAGGAAGATCCGAAATAAAATCCATCGAGATGTGCGTCCAGGGCCTCTTCGGGATAGGCAAGGGCAACAACAATCCACTAGCCCGAGAACAACAAGGCTTGGCCCGAGCACAAACGTCACAAGACTGCACGAAGCCTCGCACATCTCGAGACAGGGAAGGCCACCAGAAGGACCTTGCCACCAAATCCCTGGTACCAAAGATTCCAGGATGACCTGCCAACGCAGAAGAATGAACCTCAGAAATGACTTTACTGGTCCAATCATCAGGAACAAACAGTCTACCAGGTGGGCAACGATCAGGTCTATCCGCCTGAAACTCCTGCAAGGCCCGCCGCAGGTCTGGAGAAACGGCAGACAATATCACTCCATCCTTAAGGATACCTGTAGGTTCAGAATTACCAGGGGAGTCAGGCTCAAAACTCCTAGAAAGGGCATCCGCCTTAACATTCTTAGAACCCGGCAGGTAGGACACCACAAAATTAAACCGAGAGAAAAACAACGACCAGCGCGCCTGTCTAGGATTCAGGCGTCTGGCGGACTCAAGATAAATTAGATTTTTGTGGTCAGTCAATACCACCACCTGATGTCTAGCCCCCTCAAGCCAATGACGCCACTCCTCAAAAGCCCACTTCATGGCCAAAAGCTCCCGATTCCCAACATCATAATTCCGCTCGGCGGGCGAAAATTTACGCGAGAAAAAAGCACAAGGTCTCATCACGGAGCAATCGGAACTTCTCTGCGACAAAACCGCCCCAGCTCCGATTTCAGAAGCGTCGACCTCAACCTGAAAAGGAAGAGCAACATCAGGCTGACGCAACACAGGGGCGGAAGAAAAGCGGCGCTTAAGCTCCCGAAAGGCCTCCACAGCAGCAGGGGACCAATCAGCAACATCAGCACCCTTCTTAGTCAAATCAGTCAATGGTTTAACAACATCAGAAAAACCAGCAATAAATCGACGATAAAAGTTAGCAAAGCCCAAAAATTTCTGAAGACTCTTAAGAGAAGAGGGTTGCGTCCAATCACAAATAGCCTGAACCTTGACAGGATCCATCTCGATGGAAGAGGGGGAAAAAATATATCCCAAAAAGGAAATATTTTGAACCCCAAAAACGCACTTAGAACCCTTCACACACAAGGAATTAGACCGCAAAACCTGAAAAACCCTCCTGACCTGCTGGACATGAGAGTCCCAGTCATCCGAAAAAATCAAAATATCATCCAGATACACAATCATAAATTTATCCAAATAATCACGGAAAATGTCATGCATAAAGAACTGAAAGACTGAAGGGGCATTTGAAAGACCAAAAGGCATCACCAAATACTCAAAGTGGCCCTCGGGCGTATTAAATGCGGTTTTCCACTCATCCCCCTGCCTAATTCGCACCAAATTATACGCCCCACGGAGATCTATCTTAGAGAACCACTTGGCCCCCTTTATGCGAGCAAACAAATCAGTCAGCAGTGGCAACGGATATTGATATTTAACCGTGATTTTATTCAAAAGCCGATAATCAATGCACGGCCTCAAAGAGCCATCTTTCTTAGCCACAAAGAAAAAACCGGCTCCTAAGGGAGATGACGAAGGACGAATATGTCCCTTTTCCAAGGACTCCTTTATATATTCTCGCATAGCAGCATGTTCAGGCACAGACAGATTAAATAAACGACCCTTAGGGTATTTACTACCCGGAATCAAATCTATGGCACAATCGCACTCCCGGTGCGGAGGTAATGAACCAAGCTTAGGTTCTTCAAAAACGTCACGATATTCAGTCAAGAATTCAGGAATCTCAGAGGGAATAGATGATGAAATGGAAACCACAGGTACGTCCCCATGCTTCCCCTTACATCCCCAGCTTAACACAGACATAGCTTTCCAGTCAAGGACTGGGTTATGAGATTGCAGCCATGGCAATCCAAGCACCAACACATCATGTAGGTTATACAGCACAAGAAAGCGAATAATCTCCTGGTGATCCGGATTAATCCGCATAGTTACTTGTGTCCAGTATTGTGGTTTATTGCTAGCCAATGGGGTGGAGTCAATCCCCTTCAGGGGTATAGGAGTTTCAAGAGGCTCCAAATCATACCCACAGCGTTTGGCAAAGGACCAATCCATAAGACTCAAAGCAGCGCCAGAGTCGACATAGGCATCCGCGGTAATAGATGATAAAGAACAAATCAGGGTCACAGATAGAATAAACTTAGACTGTAAAGTGCCAATTGAAACAGACTTATCAAGCTTCTTAGTACGCTTAGAGCATGCTGATATAACATGAGTTGAATCACCGCAATAGAAGCACAACCCATTTTTTCGTCTAAAATTCTGCCGTTCACTTCTGGACAGAATTCTATCACATTGCATATTCTCTGGCGTCTTCTCAGTAGACACCGCCAAATGGTGCACAGGTTTGCGCTCCCGCAGACGCCTATCGATCTGGATAGCCATTGTCATGGACTCATTCAGACCCGCAGGCACAGGGAACCCCACCATAACATCCTTAATGGCATCAGAGAGACCCTCTCTGAAATTCGCCGCCAGGGCGCACTCATTCCACTGAGTAAGCACAGCCCATTTACGGAATTTCTGGCAGTATATTTCAGCTTCGTCTTGCCCCTGAGATAGGGACATCAAGGCCTTTTCCGCCTGAAGTTCTAACTGAGGTTCCTCATAAAGCAACCCCAAGGCCAGAAAAAACGCATCCACATTGAGCAACGCAGGATCCCCTGGAGCCAATGCAAAAGCCCAATCCTGAGGGTCGCCCCGGAGCAAGGAAATCACAATCCTGACCTGCTGAGCAGGATCTCCAGCAGAGCGAGATTTCAGGGACAAAAACAACTTGCAATTATTTTTGAAATTTTGAAAGCAAGATCTATTCCCCGAGAAAAATTCAGGCAAAGGAATTCTAGGTTCAGATATAGGAACATGAACAACAAAATCTTGTAAATTATGAACTTTCGTGGTGAGATTATTCAAACCTGCAGCTAAACTCTGAATATCCATTTTAAACAGGTGAACACAGAGCCATTCCAGGATTAGAAGGAGAGAGAGAGAGAAAGGCTGCAATATAGGCAGACTTGCAAGGATTCAATTACAAGCACACTCAGAACTGAAAAAAAAAAAAAAAAAAAATCTTCAGCAGACTTCTCTTTTCTCTCCTTTCTCTGTCAATTAATTTAACCCTTTTTGGCCGGTCAAACTGTTATGGTTCTCAATGGCAAGAGAACATAGCCCAGCAAACATAAGAACTAGCTCTTGGAAGGATGGAAACTAAACTGACCATGAACTAAACCTGCCGGCTGCCGCACAACTAACAGTAGCCGGGTAGCGTAGCCTGCGTTTTATCCCTAGACGCCCAGCGCCGGCCGGAGGACTAACTAATCCTGGCAGAGGAAAATATAGTCCTGTCTCACCTCTAGAGAAATTTCCCCGAAAGGCAGACAGAGGCCCCCACAAATATTGGCGGTGATTTTAGATGAAATGACAAACGTAGTATGAAAATAGGTTTAGCAAAATTGAGGTCCGCTTACTAGATAGCAGGAAGACAGAAAGGGCACTTTCATGGTCAGCTGAAAACCCTATCAAAACACCATCCTGAAATTACTTTAAGACTCTAGTATTAACTCATAACATCAGAGTGGCAATTTCAGATCACAAGAGCTTTCCAGACACAGAAACGAAACTACAGCTGTGAACTGGAACAAAATGCAAAAACAAACAAGGACTAAAGTCCAACTTAGCTGGGAGTTGTCTAGCAGCAGGAACATGCACAGAAAGGCTTCTGATTACAATGTTGACCGGCATGGAAGTGACAGAGGAGCAAGGCTAAATAGCGACTCCCACATCCTGATGGAAACAGGTGAACAGAGAGGATGATGCACACCAGTTCAATTCCACCAGTGGCCACCGGGGGAGCCCAAAATCCAATTTCACAACAGGAGTGGTACTGTGCAGTGTATATATACAGGAGGAGTGGTACTGTGCAGTGTATATATACAGGAGGAGTGGTACTGTACAGTGTATATATACAGGAGGAGTGGTACTGTGCAGTGTATATATACAGGAGGAGTGGTACTGTACAGTGTATATATACAGGGCAGGAGGAGCGGTACTGTACAGTGTATATATACAGGAGGAGTGGTACTGTGCAGTGTATATATACAGGAGGAGTGGTACTGTGCAGTGTATATATACAGGAGGAGTGGTACTGTGCAGTGTATATATACAGGAGGAGTGGTACTGTACAGTGTATATATACAGGAGGAGTGGTACTGTGCAGTGTATATATACAGGAGGAGTGGTACTGTACAGTGTATATATACAGGAGGAGTGGTACTGTGCAGTGTATATATACAGGAGGAGTGGTACTGTACAGTGTATATATACAGGAGGAGTGGTACTGTGCAGTGTATATATACAGGAGGAGTGGTACTGTGCAGTGTATATATACAGGAGGAGTGGTACTGTGCAGTGTATATATACAGGAGGAGTGGTACTGTGCAGTGTATATATACAGGAGGAGTGGTACTGTGCAGTGTATATATACAGGAGGAGTGGTACTGTGCAGTGTATATATACAGGAGGAGTGGTACTGTACAGTGTATATATACAGGAGGAGTGGTACTGTACAGTGTATATATACAGGAGGAGTGGTACTGTGCAGTGTATATATACAGGAGGAGTGGTACTGTGCAGTGTATATATACAGGAGGAGTGGTACTGTGCAGTGTATATACTTCAACAGCCGCCCAGCCCAGGCCCCCAGCACCTGTCCTGTATATATATTATATACACTGTATCTATACAGGCTGTGCTGGGGGCCTGGGCTGGGCGGCTGCTGTAGTATCTATATATATATATATCAGCTGCAGCCGCCCAGCCCATGGCCGCCCCAGGTCACCCAGTCCCAGACTGTCAGAACATACAGCAATATAGCATTGCACTCACTCAGGTGCTGGTAGGAGTTCCGTCTCCTCCGATAAGTTCAGCACTGCACACAGCCAGGAGATTCAGAGCAGGAGAACTCTCCGCCCACAATGTCACGCTGGCTGTGTCCAGTTAACCCCTATGTGTGCCTGGCCCTGCACTGAAAGTGAGAAGATGCTTGTGCCAGCGCAAATTGAAAGGGTAGAAAGGGTTAAAGCAGCCAGATGGCTCTATGACTGTGTGAGTGGGCCCCCCTGTCTCGTCAGGGCCCCGGCACTTGCCCTGGTAGGCCGGGTGCTGCCGCCGGCCCTGGCTGCTCGGGTTTTCTTTTCCCAGGTTGGTACACTTTGTAATTCACTTCCCCCACCTTCCCCCGTATCTCATAAGGCCCTTGCCACTTGGCCATGAGTTTACTCTCTGGGGTGGGTACTAGTACCAACACCCGGTCTCCTTCTTTAAAGGTCCTGACCGTGGCCCTTTTATTATACAGTGGGGCAAAAAAGTATTTAGTCAGTCAGCAATAGTGCAAGTTCCACCACTTAAAAAGATGAGAGGCGTCTGTAATTTACATCATAGGTAGGCCTCAACTATGGGAGACAAACTGAGAAAAAAAAATCCAGAAAATCACATTGTCTGTTTTTTTTAATCATTTTATTTGCATTTTATGGTGGAAAATAAGTATTTGGTCAGAAACAAACAATCAAAATTTCTGGCTCTCACAGACCTGTAACTTTTTCTTTAAGAGTCTCCTCTTTCCTCCACTCATTGCCTGTAGTAATGGCACCTGTTTAAACTTGTTATCACCAGTATAAAAAGACACCTGTGCACACCCTCAAACAGTCTGACTCCAAACGCCACTTTGGTGAAGACCAAAGAGCTGTCAAAGGACACCAGAAACAAAATTGTAGCCCTGCACCAGGCTGGGAAGACTGAATCTGCAATAGCCAACCAGCTTGGAGTGAAGAAATCAACAGTGGGAGCAATAATTAGAAAATGGAAGACATACAAGACCACTGATAATCTCCCTTGATCTGGGGCTCCACGCAAAATCCCACCCCGTGGGGTCAGAATGATCACAAGAACGGTGAGCAAAAATCCCAGAACAACGCGGGGGGACCTAGTGAATGAACTGCAGCGAGCTGGGACCAATGTAACAAGGCCTACCATAAGTAACACACTACGCCACCATGGACTCAGATCCTGCAGTGCCAGACGTGTCCCACTGCTTAAGCCAGTACATGTCCGGGCCCGTCTGAAGTTTGCTAGAGAGCATTTGGATGATCCAGAGGAGTTTTGGGAGAATGTCCTATGGTCTGATGAAACCAAACTGGAACGGTTTGGTGGAAACACAACTTGTCGTGTTTGGAGGAAAAAGAATACTGAGTTGCATCCATCAAACACCATACCTACTGTAAAGCATGGTGGTGGAAACATCATGCTTTGGGGCTGTTTCTCTGCAAAGGGGCCAGGACGACTGATCCGGGTACATGAAAGAATGAATGGGGCCATGTATCGTGAGATTTTGAGTGCAAACCTCCTTCCATCAGCAAGGGCATTGAAGTTGAAACGTGGCTGGGTCTTTCAACATGACAATGATCCAAAGCACACCGCCAGGGCAACGAAGGAGTGGCTTCGTAAGAAGCATTTCAAGGTCCTGGAGTGGCCTAGCCAGTCTCCAGATCTCAACCCTATAGAAAACCTTTGGAGGGAGTTGAAAGTCCGTGTTGCCAAGCGAAAAGCCAAAAACATCACTGCTCTAGAGGAGATCTGCATGGAGGAATGGGCCAAAATACCAACAACAGTGTGTGGCAACCTTGTGAAGACTTACAGAAAACGTTTAACCTCTGTCATTGCCAACAAAGGATATATTACAAAGTATTGAGATGAAATTTTGTTTCTGACCAAATACTTATTTTCCACCATAAAATACAAATAAAATGATAAAAAAACAGACAATGTGATTTTCTGGATTTTTTTTTCTCAGTTTGTCTCCCATAGTTGAGGTCTACCTATGATGTAAATTACAGACGCCTCTCATCTTTTTAAGTGGTGGAACTTGCACCATTGCTGACTGACTAAATACTTTTTTGCCCCACTGTATGTACGGCTCTGAGCGGCCTGGGCATCCAACAGATGCTCCTTTACTATGGGTTGCACGACCGCAATCCGACCCTGCATACTTGCCACATACTCGATAACACTCTTATGTGGAGTGGGCTCCTGTTCCCACGTCTCTTTGGCTACATCCAGCAGTCCCCTCGGGTGCCTGCCATACAATAGCTCAAACGGGGAGAACCCCGTGGACGCCTGCGGTACCTCGCGTATGGTGAACATTAAATATGGCAATAACATATCCCAATCCTTCCCATCCTTGGCGACCACCTTTTTGAGCATGGCCTTGAGGGTCTTATTAAACCTCTCGACCAACCCATCGGTTTGTGGATGGTACACTGACGTACGTAACTGTTCAATTTGGAGCAATTTACATAGCTCCCTAGTCACTTTAGACATAAAAGGGGTTCCCTGATCTGTAAGGATCTCCTTGGGAAGCCCAAGGTGACAAAACATGGCAAACAGTTCACGGGCTATTAGTTTAGCCAAAGTGTGCCGGAGCGGTATTGCCTCTGGATACCGGGTGGCGTAGTCTACAACTACTAATATATGCTGGTGGCCCCAGGCGGATTTTACTATTGGTCCTACCAGATCCATCGCTATCCGCTCAAAAGGTACTTCTATGATGGGTAGAGGCACTAATGGACTCCGGTAGTTCGTGGTGGGTGAGGTTAGTTGACACTCAGGACATGTGTCACAGTACTTTGTAACCTCAGCGTAGACACCAGGCCAAAAAAACCTCTGTAATATGCGCTCTAACGTCTTTTTGGCCCCCAAGTGCCCCCCCAACATGTGAGTGTGAGCCATGTCGTGCACCGCCCGACGATAGGGTTGGGGCACTACCAGTTGTTCCACCACCTCATCCCGGATTTTATCAACCCTGTACAGTAACTCCTGGTTGATCATCATCCGGGGAAACTCCTTTTCTGCACCAAGTTGTTGTGCCACCCCATTCACTTCGATTACTCTTTCCCTTGCCCGGGTCAGAGTAGGATCCTGAAGCTGGGCAGTCCCAAACTTACCAGGTGACACCTCCAGCTCAGGAATTGGTGGATTCTCTTCCACTTCTCCTGCCAACACCTCTAGGGGAAACCTATCGGGATTACACACTGTCCCTATCGTGGCGAACCCTACGACAGGTATCCCTGACTCGGGATCTTCAGGTTCTGCACCTGGAATGCTTTTTACCCTGAGAGGGTTAACTCTGACCAGAACAGGGGAAAATCTCTACCGATCACAGTCCCATACGGAAGAGTCTTTACCACGCCCACCACATGTTTTATCTCTCCACATGGGGTGGAGAAAGTGACCTCCGCAGTCGGGTACTCTCGGAGGTCCCCATGTATGCACACTACCCCTACCTTTCGTCCATTAGGACTGTCCCCAGCAACCAGGGACCCGTGTACTAGGGTCACCAAGCTCCCTGAGTCCAAGAGAGCATCCGTCTGGTACCCGTTAACGAATACTCTACACAGCTGAGGTTCGGTACCGGCAGGGTCTGTAGTGGCAATGCAGACTGGCTGGGCATACATAGACACCCGACGGGTATACCCGCAGTCCATGGGTTCTGTTGTTAGAGGGCAATTAGCAACCACATGTCCAGGTTCTTGGCATCGCCAACACGTAATGACTGTGGCCCGAGGTAACCTTGGGGCCAGTTTAGGGGACACAGGTCTGGGGTCACTCTCTTTCCGAGACAACCCCTCAGCACGGACTCGGTCCGGTTTTGTCCCAGTGGAGGGTCCTGGACTTTTCTCAGACTCCTGAGCTGGCGGAGCCTTACGTGACAGCCGAAGCGGAGCAGTGTCCCGTATAAAGTCCTGGGTGGCCTTATATCGCTCTATCAGACCTACAACTTGGTCTAGGGTACCCGAGTCCCCTTGACCCACCCAACGCTGTATGGCTGCTGGCAGAGCCCTCACCAGTCGGTCGACCACCACCCTCTCCACTATCTGACTTGTGGTTAAAGTCTCAGGTTGGAGCCACCGTTTCACAAGCTGCAGTAAGTCAAAAATCTGAGACCGGGCAGGCTGGGCTTCCACAAAAGTCCAAGAAAACACCCGTTGAGCTCTCACATAAGTATTAACCCCCAGTCGGGCAAGGATCTCACCTTTTAGCTTGGAATAGTCCTGGGCATCTTCTCGACTGAGGTCAAAGTAGGCCTTTAGCGCATCACCCCTCAGGAACGGAGCCACAACTTCAGCCCACTGTGCTCCTGGCAGATTCTCCCGCTCTGCCGTGCGCTCATAGACGGTGAGGAAAGCTTCCACGTCATCTTCCGGACTCAATTTCCTCAAAGCGGAGCGGACCTTGTCTCGGGCATCGCGACGTTCCGGGGTCGGTGCTGGAGGTGCCTCACGCAGGGCTGTAATTTGCTGCAGCAACAGGTTATTCGTTTGTTGCTGTGTGAGGACCAGCTGCCTCAAGATCTCCTCCATTTTGTCTGTAGGCCTGAATTGTAATGTAGCAGGCTTAATAACAGACATGCAAATGGTGTTGGGGTATGCCTTAATTCACACTGCTCCGCATTCTCCAACCAAATGTGATGTAGCGATGTCCTTGCTGTGCAGTGAACAGGCAGTGACCCATATAAAGTTCAAATAAAGTCTTGTTTATTTCACAGCATACTCACAAACCGGAAAAAGTAAGCAAACAAGTCCTTCGGTATGCAGCCGGGAAAAATAACAGCAGTCCACAACCCGTTGCCGTGAACGTATTACACCACCGTGTACGCTGGGGTGTCAGGCTTTTCAGGCTCTGCCTGGCCCGTGTTGCACCACACGGACAGAGCTCCTCATAAAGCTCCTGCTAGGTCTGACTCCCAGACCAATACTGACACACCCAAACTCTCTTGCAGGGTTTTTTTTTCTTTCCTCCAGATTCTATGGCCATGGGCCACTATAAGATCTGGGCTGGAGGAAACGGACCGGCCCCACTACCTTCCTGCAGTCCGTTTCAAAAATAAAAGCCCACACCGGGTTTTCCTGAATAATTTCTGGGTCAAATAACTTGATCCAGTTCACACTCACTTTTATTCTTCCCTGTGTCTCACAGGCAAACCTGCTGTGAGCACAGGGCACTCCAACGGATCTAATATGCTTCTAAGCACATCCTGGGGGATACATAGCGACCCTCGCATATGACACCGGTCACTGCCTTACACTATCTGAACCTCTGCACCTTTAGAGGTCCTGATGATCGACTATCTGATGATCGGAACTTCATACAATGGCTACAGGTATTGCTTGGTGATGACTGATCACTTCACCAAGTTCATGGTGGTGACTCCCACTCTTGATAAGACAGCCAAAGCTGCAGCCATAGCCATCTGTCAGCACTTCATTCTCATATATGGATGCCCGAAGCGAATTCACTCCGACTAAGGTGCCTTCTACCAAGGGCGAGTGAGGGGCTTCCAACAGAAGTGTCTGAGGTCATGCAAAGAAGAGTCTTAGAGGAAGAATGGCTTGCATGGCCAATGACTTCACCAGAGATGCCATTGCTGCTCTCGAATGGGAGAGTAGATTAACGTGAAGTCAATTTACCACCTCCAGTGGTTGAGTCTCCAAGTACCCCAGATGCACCTCTACAGGAAGAGCTCAGCAGGACTGAGCTGGCCAGCACTGGAATTCCCCCTAAATGTCTGGTCCCACATACAGCAGAAGACCAAGGAGTGCTTTCAACTGTTGACCGAACTCGGCCTACCTGTGGGGAAACTTCGAACTAGAAAGAATTACACTTGCCTGAGGACTGGCGAGCAAAAAGGGAGGAGGAATGTAACAGGAAGATATGACATATCTGGAGGACGCTTGCAGGAGGTGACATTGATGAGGAGAGACTGCCATCTGCTGGCCAGCTGAAATCAAATGGAACCAAAGTAATAATCATTTTATTACTATAGCACCAACATATTCCTCAGCACTTTACATTTTAGAGGGGACTTGTACAGAGAATAGACATTAAGCATAACAATAAATAACTTCATGTACTGGACAGGATCAGGTGACCCACAGGAAAGACTTCCCTGCTATGAAAGCTCTGCACACCCATTCATGAGGAGATTTGTCACCAGGGAAGGGAGCAGGGCAGATATGCTCCAGGGACACCACTGAGATCAGCGTTGCAGGCCTCAGAGGGGAGTCTACGCCACCCAGGTGTTGTTCACCGCCTGGCAAGGTCTGGATTCCCCAGAAGATATACCCAAGAACGGCTTACACTGGTCAGAGCCAGAAGCTGTGCCCCGAAGCTGTTTAAGTCTCCGAGGCCCAACTACGCCTGTCAAGAACTGACGCCTAGTCCTCTCCGCCTTGAGATTGAGAGACTTGTGCCAACTTCTGCGACAGGAGAGGCGCGCCTGAAATTGTGGAGGAACGGTGCAAGAAAGCAGGGCCATCATTTCCAGCTATAATCGTGTCGGGATCAGCTGGGACTTGGAGTACAGGTTGGGAACGGGCCGGTTGATGCGTGGGAGGCTCAATGTGCTTTAATAGACTACATCAGGAAGAGACTTATGGCCTAGCGGGAAACGGGAAAACTCGGTGACCTCCGGTAGGGCCAGAGCTTTAAGTGAGAACTCACGTGGTGACTCCCAAGACTGGGTGCACCACCTTTGTGAAAAGGGCACTAACGTTAAATAGTGAAAGACTTTCTCGTTTATTGTAAACTTTTTGTATTTCCTCTACTGTAAAATTGCAGAGCTACTAACACTAATTGTTTAAAAGTTATTGCTGTATATAAATAGCATTATATCAACCTCTGGATGTTTCTGCCTCGTGGTTTCTGCTCATTGCATCCAGACACCTGCATTACAATGTAATTTAACATCATCAGAACCTCTCACCTCTCCAGTAAGCCGGAAGAGGATCTCTAGGGTGAGGTGTAATATCCTCTCCACCATCTTGCCTCTGTCCATATCCATCCCTAAAGGGTCAAGGCAGATTTTGAAGTAGATGTCAAGGTAAAAGATAAAATTTATCAGGAACCTGAATGGAAAGAAGGTGAGATTATGTACAATCATACAAAATACTATAAAAAAAACCAAACAACAAATTACTGGGTTGGTGCAACTAGTTGAGAACAATAACCTAAAATATGGAGTTCAGACTGCAACACCATTACAGGCGCCTCTTTATGGTCTTCCTTCTCCCTCCATGCTGGGATGCCGGAATATTCACTGCCCCAGCCACGCAACGTGGTCCTCAGCGTGTTCCCCATTTCCTGGCCTGTGTGTGCTCACCGCACCTCCCAGTGCGTGCTCTCGTGTTCTCATGGAGCAGCTTTCCCACATAGTAAAATGCCTCCAAGCAATAGCTGGGAGGCATTTAGTTTAAGAGTACACCTGCAAGATGGATCCCAGCAAATAGCTGGGAGGCATCTTGTTTAAATGGCCCCATACCCAGTATTGTGGTGTCAAGCAATACAGTGAATCATTAGTGAGTGAGGTGGTCTCCTAGTGAAGTTGTGAGGTCCCCTGATGTGGCCAGTGTGCTGACCCTGTAGTTCCTGGTCATTGTACGGACAGTCCTGAATCTGAAGTCCTTGTGCGGCCAGTGCCTGAATCTTGTCCCCCCGGTCTGTGTATGGCCTGTTCCTGAATCAGTATCCGAGACCTGTGTGTCTGAATGCGTGAATATCCGAGTACCCCATATATCCGGACTGCTACAAACAGTCTCTGAATCAGTCTGTATCAGTAACTGTTCTATAGATGATCCAGAATTTAGTAGTCTGAGTGGAGCTCTAGTCCTATCCGTATCTGCGTACCTGATCCCTGGGGTCAGCAGCTGCAGTACCGTGGACTGCCTAGGAGTGGTACCTGGGGCTACCTGTAACCAAGCCTGACTCCACCATCAGGTGCTCCAGTGAACACCTGGTAGCCCACTACAACCCTCCTAGGTAAGCCCGGCACAGTGGGCCCACGAACTATGTGCGCCACCTACGTGCGTAACACAGACATCAAGTATCGTTATTCAGTTGGGATCACAAAAAAGTTATAAATGATTATAGAGTAAGGAGATATTGAATAATACAATTCATTACACTGCCTATTGGTTTCTGCTGGAAATTCAAAGAGAAAGAGGGACAAACTATGTATAGCCGCCACAACAAAATTCTTGACATGCCCTTAACTGCACCCATAGCCAGAGCCATTTACCATTTTTTCCTACCCTGGCCAGAGGAGATGTCAGAAGGAGGCATGATGGCAGTCAGGGACATTCAGCAGACTGCTGGGAAGACAGGACATAGACCCAAATCTGGGACTGTTCTGCTGTATTCGGGATGGTTGGGACCTATGGATTTATTCTTTATTCATTCCTTCATAGTTGTAGCAGTCAGAACTTTTTCATTTTTACATAAGGTTCACTATATGAGGTCTTGCTTTATTAGTGAGATGAGCTGTAGTTTATTTTTGTAAAGGCCATTTTGCCAAACACGTGTTAGGCTGTATTCACACATAACCTGCAACGTTTAGGCTTTCACGTACTTCTTTTATACGGACGTCGGAAGGATGCCTCAGGTAAATGATATTTTTTTACTATTTTGTTTTGTATGACTACCTGAATTAAAGGTATAATTACTCAAAGTTTAAAAATTGTAAATGTTTTAAATTTTTTTACATAACGTCTGATATTTTTTTGTAAATAAAAGCAAAACATATAAACCTAAATTTACCACTAACAAAATACAATGTTTCATGAAAAAACAATCTTAAAATCACCGAAATATGTGGAAACATTTCAGTTTTTTTGCCACATACTGTAAATTGACCCTACTGAAAATAAAAGGGAGTTATTTCTCCCTCGCTTCAGTTGGTTTACAGAGCATAAGAGGCCCCCCCAGGTTAGTACTGATGGCAAAACCATCACCACATTATATCAACTAAAACACCCAAACTATAGTGCACACCAAAGGAGTGATAAGGGGGGGAATATATGGTTGCTGTCATGGGTTCCGGAAAAACCGACTACCGGTAAGTAACCTTGGTGTTTTCCCTTCCCCCAAGACAGCACACCTGAGAGACTTTTGTAGAATGAAACACCTTAGAGAGGGACCACCGCTAGCAGCACCCTTCTACCAAAGGTTAGGTCAGCAGAGGAGGGTAGATCCAGCCGGTAGTGTTTGAAAAAGGTTGAGGGTGAGGACCAGGTAGCGGCCTTACAAATCTGATCAACTGATACCTCAGCCTTCTCTGCCCAGGAGGTAGCCATTGCCCTGGTGGAGTGAGCCTTGATGCCTTCAGGAACCGGAGCACCACTCGCAGAGCAGGATAAACTAATGGCCTCCCTGATCCATCTTGCCATGTCACTTTTAGCTACCCCGTACCCTTTTCTGGTACCCTGGAAGGCTACAAATAGTGTCTGATCTTTCCTCCACTGACTAGTCATGGGCATGTATTGTAGCATGGACCTCCTTACATATAACATATGGAACTTTTGCTCCCCTAGATTCCTAGGATTATTGCAGAATGATGGCAAGGTGATCTCCCGACTCCTATGGAACTTAAAGACTACCTTGGGGAGATAGGCCAGATCTGGCCTTAGAACTATTCTGTTTTCAAAAATTTGAGTATATGGAGGGCATTGTTGTGAACTCTGTGTTCAGGCTCCCTCTTGTGGTCACTGGTGGTATGGTGTGACTTTTGCTTTGGGCTCCCCCTGGTGGCTTTGCCTGTTATCCTGCTGGTCTCTGGCTATCAGCTGGTTCGTTATCCTTTGGGAGGTTCCTATATAGCTCTGTTTTGCTTCCACTTGTTGCCGGCTGTTGATGTAATCAGTGCTACTCAGATTCCTTCTGACTACCTTGCTCCCAGTCCATCCAGGATAAGCTAAGTTTTGTTTGCTCATTTTTTGATCAGCAGTGTTTATCATGTTTTCTGTTCCAGCTTGCTAAAATGTAATTCCCTCGCTTGCTAGTTGCTCTAGTGGGCTGAGTTTCTCCCCACACACCGTTAGTTGGTGTGTGGGTTCTTGAAATCTCAGGATGGATATTTTGTAAGGGTTTTTTATTGATCGCATAGACCCCTGCTCTATTTTCTGCTTTCTAGTACTAGTGGGCCTCTTTTGCTGAATCTGATTTCATCCCTATGTATGTGCCTTCTTCTTACTTCACCGTTAATATTTGTTGGGGGCTTCTATATCTTTGGGGATTATTTCTCTGGAGGCAAGCGAGGTCTTTCTTTCTCTTTAGGGATAGCTAGTTCCTCAGGCTGGCTCGAGACGTCTAGGAATTTTTTAGGCACGTTCACCGGCTACCTCTAGTTGTTTTGGATAGGTTCAGATTTGCGATCAGTCCAGTTACCATCTCCCTAGAGCTCGTCCTTAGTTTAATCACTTGCTGATCTATTTGTGATCCTCAGCCACTAGGGATCATAACAGGGCATATACCCTATGGGCTGATGTTAAGGCTACCAGCAATACTGTTTTAAGTATGAGTAACTTTGGTGATAACTCCTGTAATGGCTCAAAGGGGTCTGTAGTTAAAGCCTCCAAGGCTAGATTCAGGTCCCAGGGAGGGATCTTTGGGATAATGACCTGCCTAGACCTACTACAACAAGACTTTATGAACTGGGACACCCACCTATTAGATGCTAGGTTGAAGTTTATAGGACCCCCAAGGCTGAAACTTGAACCTTGAGGGTACTAGTTGCTAACCCGAGTTGCAACCCTGCCTGTAGAAATTCTAGGATAGGTCCCACCAGAGCTACATCCCCTAACGGTTCCGCCAGGAAGTTTAGGAATTTCTTCCATGTTCTACCGTAGATTCTGGATGTGATAGGTTTTTTACTCTTCAACAGGGTGGAGACTAACCCTGGTGAGAATCCCTGCGACTCAGTAGTGCCCTCTCAAATTCCAGGCTGCCAGATGGAAGCCCTTCACTTGAGAGTGGCTCACTGGTCCCTGGGTAAGCAGGTCTGGAACCTCTGGCAAGATCCATGGATCTGTAATTGACATCTGTCTTAGAAGGGAGAACCATGGCCTCTTCGGCCAAAATGGAGCTATGAGAATTACCCTCGCTCGATCCTCTCTGATCTTCTGGACTACTGTCGGAATCATTGCCAACGAAGGGAACACGTAGGCCAGGGAGAATTTCCAGGGTATTTGTAGAGCATCTACGGCAAATGGATGTTCCCTTGGATTTAGGGAGCAGAACTTCCTGACTTGTACCACCTGCATCGGTCGTGATAATGTCCTCGACTGGTTTTTGCCACAGGACCCCCAATGTCAGATGCCCCTTTACAGTCCACCGGATTAGGGAATCTCTTACGGCCAAGGAAAGATTTAATTTTCCTTCTAAATGTCCTTTCAATAATTTCTGTGCTGACAAAACTTCCCACTGCAGCTGTCTTAGGTGAAACTGTGCCCACCCTACAGCTGGTATACGTGATGTTAAGGAGCCTAGTAGGGACATTGCTTTCCTTAGTGTCATTGCTGGCTATTGTATTGCTGTAGGAGCCAGGCCCCTTATCTGGATTATCTTGCTCTCTGGCAGGAGGCAGAGATGTCGCTTGGAGTCCAGTATTAACCCTAGGAAGGATTGCACTTTTTCTAGCACTAATCTTGACTTGGGGGTATTTACTATCCATCCTAACTCTATTAGAGTTGACGTCACTTCTCTTACTTGATGTGTGCAGTGGGCCTCCGACCTCCCTACCACAAGGAAGTCGTCCAGGTATGGCTACTTTCACAATTCAATGCGACGTTGCGACGTACCGACGCAAATTGTGAAAGCGCCGCACAATGGGGGCAGCGGATGCAGTTTTTCAACGCATCTGCTGACCCATTGTGATGTGCGGGGAGGCGGGGGCGGAGTTCCGGCCACGCATGCGCGGTCGGAAATAGCGGACACAACACACCAAAAAACGTTACATGGAATGTTTTTTTGTGGCGACGGTCTGACGCAACACGACGCAACCGTCGCAGGATGGTTGCGACGTGTGGCAATCCGTCGCACTGCGTCGCTAATGCAAGTCTATGGAGAAAAAACGTATCCTGCTAGCAATTTTGCAGGATGCGTTTTTTCTACAAAACGACGCATAGCGACGTGCAGTGCACGACACTAGTGTGAAAGTAGCCTATGGGACAATCACTGTCCCAGGATCGAAGGTATGACATTACTTCGGCCATCACTTTGGTGAAGACCCTGGGAGCTGTAGACAGGCTGAATGGAAGGGCTCTATACTGATAATGTTTGACCTGACCTTGGACATAGAGCGCTACCCTCAGGTACTTCCGATACTCCTGATGGATTGAGATATGATAATAGGCATCTTTTAAATCTATCATTGCCATGAAGCAGTGCTGGATCAAGATTTTTATGGTCGTGTTGATTGACTCCATCTTGAAGGAGCAATTCTCTACCCACTGATTGAGGTTCTCCAGGTTGACTATGGTTCTCGTCATGAATCAAAAAGAGGGGGGAATAAAATCCCCTTCCTTCCTCCTGAGTCGGGACTTCCTGTAGAACTTGCTTTTGTACTAGTCCCAAGACTTCTGTCTCCAGATTCAGTTGTTCCTCCTGGGACTTCCTTCGGGGTGTCATTGTAAAATTTTGCCTGGGTGGACGAATGAATTTTATCTTTAAACCGTCTGACTATATTTAATACCCAAATACTGGCGGAGATGTTTACCCAGGCAGGGAGGAAGAGAGAGCCTTCCCCCTACCTCTGATCTGATGTCATTGGGGAGATTTTTTTGATGATGTAGAGGGCCCTTTGAACTTGTAGCCCAATCCTCTTTTTTCTTTAAAGTCCCAATTTCTCCTATCTCCTGGGGGACGACCTCTATTAAATCTTCGCCTCCGAAAGGAAGGCTTTTTGGACTCTACAGGAAAACGGGGAAAGCTTTTTCTTTTTATCCCCTGCTTGTTCCAAAATTTCTTCCAATTTTTTACCAAAAAGGAATTGACCATCACATGGGATGGAACACAGTGTATGTGTGGACGGTAAATCCCCCGGACACCCTATGAGCCACAGGGCTCGTCTTGCCGCATTGGACAAGCCCGCTGCTCTGGCTATTAATCTTGCATTATCTGCTGAGGAATCTGCTAAGAAAGCTGCTGCTCCATGCACTAAGGTCATATTGGCTAGGATGTCGTCTCTCGGCACTTTATCCCTCAGCTGATCTTCTATCTACTGTAGCCAGATCACGAGAGCACGGGTAGCGCATGTTCCAGCTATTCCTGGTTTTAATCCCCCTGCCTTCGCTTCCCAGATGTGTCTTAAAAAGCCCATCTGCCTTTTTATCAAGCGGGTCCTTTAGTACGCCCAAGTCCTCTAATGGTAGGGATGATTTTTTTTAAAGACCTAGCCACGGCACCATCAATTTTAGGGATTTTTTCCCAAGTTTCAGAGTCTTTCTCCTCAAATCGGTACCTCCTTTTTGATGAAGAAGGAAGTACCAGACCTCTCAGGCTTTTTCCATTCTTTATCAATCAATGCCTTTATTTTCGCATTGACAGGGAACGTGCTTTTCCTTTTTTCCTCCAACCCACTGAACATAACATCCTCTAATGACCTATGTGTTTTTTCTTCCTTAAGGCCCATTGCAGACCTTACTGCTTTGACCAGTCTTTCTACATCCTCAGTTGGAATACATGGTTAGCCCCCTATATCACTGTCTGAGGAGGATTCTGAGGACTGGAGAGAGGAGGAGGAGGCAGAGGGAGACAGGGATTTTTCCCGACCTTCCTGCTCTAGAGAGGCCTCCGAATACGTAGGTACCTTGCGGCTTCTTTTTCCAGATTTTTTAAGGGCTGCTTTTAAGGAGCCTTTTACGTCTGCCTGTATTATAGCTCTAAGGCTAGTGGCAAAATCAAGGGTCTCTTCCTGTATGGTCTTATTAATACAGTCAGCACAAAGATCTTTCTGCCACTGAACTGCCAGCGGTTTTTGCAAAGGGCACATTCTCTGTTCTTTGTTTTACTGCTAGACTTCCTCGACCCCTAGTGATCAAGCAGAAAAAATGGACCCCGTTACCATAAGGGTGACATTCACGAAGATCACTCACCACCGCTGTCAGTCAAGGGTACCGGATTCAGAGGCTGATCAGATGCATACACAACGTCACTTCTGGACGTCGAGGAGCCTTGCTGGACAGGATGACTGCCACTTTTACCACTCAAGAGGCTACTCTTCCTGGTATGCTGGTGGCTCGGCAAGGCATCTGGTGAGAGCTCCTGCTGCTCTAACAGCGGCTGCTGCTCTTGCTGCCCCACTTCCATGATGAAGCTCTGGGCATGAGTGCATCTTCTGTGGTCATCCCTCTTTATGAGGCATCCACTGCACTCCCCGCTTCCTCCGGTGCCCATCGATAGTCCCTCACCCCCCGCCATGCCGCCAGGATAGTTTAGCCAGCTGGCATTTTCTTCATGGACGCCGCCATCTTGGATCCGGCACCCGTTCCGACATCACGCGCAAGGCACGCTGGGAATGGGCATGTCCGCGTGACGTCGGGACGGGCGCCGGATCCAGATGCGCGCGACCCTGAAGCGACTGCTCCTCTAGGACCACCTGGATGCCGGTAGAGGGGGGAGGTGGTGTGGCAGCTACGGAAGAGCCCTGGACTCCTGACCATGCTGCACCCATACCCGCTTGGACGCTAAGGCCCTCAGGACAGTGCCTCAATCACCCGAAGACCAGCACACAGGCCCTTCCTGTTCTTCCACGCCGGGACGGCAATGGGTAAGTAGACTGTGACCGCCGTCTTCAACATGAGGGTCCCTGTCAGGACAGGAAACCTAACTGAAGCAAGGGAGAGGTACCGTCCTTTTATTTTCAGTAGGGATCTTGTCCTGACCGGGCGGATCCCCTCTCTCAGGTGTGCTGTCATGGGGGAAGGGAAAATGTAGCTCTATGCACCAGTACAAGAAGTTGTGTGTTTGATCACCAGGGCCCAGACTTGAAGAAAAGTGAAGAATGAGTTAATTACAGCACAGAGATGCCGGCGGCCTTCCCCCAGAGTCAGAGAAGGAACTAGTGAGCACTAAACACAGTGAGCTGGAGAGGGGGCGACTAACAGGCACAGAGTGAGAGTCGGGACATTGCCCTGAACACCCGGGAGAGTTACCCCAAATTGGGACTGTGCGGCTAGACGGCAGGAAGCAATGAATAATGGAGCCTCCAGCACCGACCTCCACCAGCAGAGCCGCACTCCACACAGAGAATAATGGAGCCTCCAGCACCGACCTCCACCCGCAGAGCCGCACTCCACAGAGAATGGAGCCTCCAGCACCGACCTCCACCCGCACTCCACGTAGAGAATGGAGCCTCCAGCACCTACCTCCACCCGCAGAGCCGCACTCCACATAGAGAATAATGGGGCCTCCAGCACCAACCTCCACCTACAGAGCCGCACTCCACATAGAGAATAATGGAGCCTCCAGCACCTACCTCCACCCGCAGAGCCGCACTCCACATAGAGAATAATGGAGCCTCCAGCACCGACCTCCACCCGCACTCCACATAGAGAATAATGGAGCCTCCAGCACCGACCTCCACCCGCAGAGCCGCACTCCACATAGAGAATAATGGAGCCTCCAGCACCAACCTCCACCTACAGAGCCGCACTCCACATAGAGAATAATGGAGCCTCCAGCACCGACCTCCACCCGCAGAGCTGCACTCCACATAGAGAATAATGGGGCCTCCAGCACCGACCTCCACCCCCAGAGCCACACTCCACATAGAGAATAATGGAGCCTCCAGCACCGACCTCCACCCGCAGAGCCGCACTCCACATAGAGAATAATGGGGCCTCCAGCACCGACCTCCACCCGCAGAGCTGCACTCCACATAGAGAATAATGGAGCCTCCAGCACCGACCTCCACCCGCAGAGCTGCACTCCACATAGAGAATAATGGAGCCTCCAGCACCGACCTCCACCCGCAGAGCCGCACTCCACATAGAGAATAATGGAGCCTCCAGCACCGACCTCCACCCGCAGAGCTGCACTCCACATAGAGAATAATGGGGCCTCCAGCACCGACCTCCACCCGCAGAGCCGCACTCCACAGAGAGAATAATGGAGCCTCCAGCACCGACCTCCACCCCCAGAGCCACACTCCACATAGAGAATAATGGAGCCTCCAGCACCGACCTCCACCCCCAGAGCCACACTCCACATAGAGAATAATGGAGCCTCCAGCACCGACCTCCACCCCCAGAGCCGCACTCCACATAGAGAATAATGGAGCCTCCAGCACCGACCTCCACCCGCAGAGCCGCACTCCACATAGAGAATAATGGGGCCTCCAGCACCAACCTCCACCTACAGAGCCGCACTCCACATAGAGAATAATGGAGCCTCCAGCACCGACCTCCACCCGCAGAGCTGCACTCCACATAGAGAATAATGGGGCCTCCAGCACCTACTTCCACCCGCAGAGCCGCACTCCACATAGAGAATAATGGAGCCTCCAGCACCTACCTCCACCCGCAGAGCCGCACTCCACATAGAGAATAATGGAGCCTCCAGCACCGACCTCCACCCGCAGAGCCGCACTCCACATAGAGAATAATGGAGCCTCCAGCACCGACCTCCACCCGCAGAGCCGCACTCCACATAGAGAATAATGGAGCCTCCAGCACCGACCTCCACCCGCAGAGCCGCACTCCACATAGAGAATAATGGGGCCTCCAGCACCAACCTCCACCTACAGAGCCGCACTCCACATAGAGAATAATGGAGCCTCCAGCACCGACCTCCACCCGCAGAGCTGCACTCCACATAGAGAATAATGGGGCCTCCAGCACCTACTTCCACCCGCAGAGCCGCACTCCACATAGAGAATAATGGAGCCTCCAGCACCTACCTCCACCCGCAGAGCCGCACTCCACATAGAGAATAATGGAGCCTCCAGCACCGACCTCCACCCGCAGAGCCGCACTCCACATAGAGAATAATGGAGCCTCCAGCACCGACCTCCACCCGCAGAGCCGCACTCCACATAGAGAATAATGGAGCCTCCAGCACCGACCTCCACCCGCAGAGCTGCACTCCACATAAATGGCTGCTCTGTGCACACAGGACCTGTGATGAGGTCACAGGAGGGGAGGAAAAGAGGTTGGAATCAGAGAAGATATTTTGCTCTTACACAATGACATATAGACGTTTACAATGAACGGGGACAAGGCCGCCCCCATGGATATGCCCTGTTTTTGTAGATAATAGGATTCATTAAAATAAAAATAATTATTTTGCAGGAAACTAATGGCTGTACCTAAAAATTCCTGCATTTCTGCTGAATTATTATTATTATTATTATTTGCTGGATGAGAGGGAGCAGATACAGGTCCCGGACCATGATCGAAGTACCCAGAAATCTAGGCATGGGCATAAACCCCGTCTTTCTTCTTTACAAAGAAAAGCCCTGCACCACTGAGGGATGCGGATGGTCTGAAATGTCCCTTTGCCAAATTTTCCACAATATGACCTGCCTAACTGGACCAGAGATATTATATAGTCTGCTCTTTGAGACAGGGACAAAATTAATGGCGCAGTCATAAGGACGATGGGGAAGAAGTTCTTGGCACCCCTACTCTGAGAACACCCCCCCCCCAAAGTCAGACAGGTATTTAGACACTGACTGGGTATACACCCTTGCAAGCCAGGTACCCAAGCAGTGTCCTTGACAATACTCACTTCACCTTACCACCTCCCGAGTCTGTCTGTCTACCACAGGGTTGAGGAGAGTGAGCCAAGGAAGTCCAAGAACCATAGGTGAGGGCAGACCCTCTAGAACATAACAGTCAATACCTTCTGAGTGTATGGCCATTACATGTAGATGTAACCCTCAGCAGTCTTGAGTAAAATACCCCTGTCTCAAGGGTGCAGAATCGATGGCCATTATGGGTATAGATCTGGACAGTGTGTGTGGTTTGAGGTCCTGGACCTGGCGAACCTAGCGTCGATCAAGTTAATCCCTGTCCCACTGTCCAGAAATTCAGAAATAGCCACCTTATTTTTGCCGCCCAGAAGAATTTCAACCAGCAGAATAAATTGTACACCCGGGTTGCTAACCTCCCCGCAATCTGGGCTCCTTAGTTTTCCAGGGGCTGTTTTCCATGAGATAGGGAAGGACAGGTGCCCATAAAACAGCTCTTTATACCAAAGTAAAAATATACTCCCCTTTGCGCTGAACAACAGACTGCTTTCCAGAACAAGTTGCCCTACCCAACTGCATGGGTTCCTCAGATGACTCAGATTAGGTTTCCCTTGGCCCCAAACCTCCTGCACATTGGGGTGTCTCTTTATGTCTCTGGCAAAAATGGCGATTCACCCAGATAGCCAGAGACATGGCCGCCTTAAGGGAAATTGGAGTCTCATACAGGGCTAAGGCATCCTTCACCCTTACTGATAGCTCCTCACAGAACTGGCTATGGAGTGCAGGGTCATTCCACTTAGTGTCCGTGGACCACCTCCGAAACTCAGAGCAACACTCCTCCGCCGGCTGGTCTCCCTGCTGGAGCTGACGTTGTGTGGACTCAGCCAGGGAGATGCGGAGTGACTAACAGTGCACAGATGAGAGCCTTAATACTCCAAGAGCTCTCAACAGAGCAGATTACTCACTGCACTGCCAAAAGAAATTTACACCATTAAATATGAAGGTGAAGTGCTTCTAATCAGTGCAGGCGTAGAAGAAATCTGATGCTGTGGTCTTCTGGCTCCTTTATGTTGTGGTAAATGTTGTGAACTCTGCTCTTGGGCTCTCTCCGGTGGTTGTTAGTGGTAGTGCAGTGGTCTCTGGATTATAAGCTGGGCAGGTGTTTCTGCTTATTGCTGCTCTATTAGGTATTTAGGTTTGTAGGATCCTTCAATCCCTGCCAGTTGTCCATTGTATCTTGGAGGGATTGCATCTCTGTCTGGCTCCACTTGCCCTGCTGTCATTTCAGCTAAAGATAAGTGCCCTGTTTTGGTTCTCTGTAGCACGCATGCAGTGTGCTTTTATGTGCAGTGCAATCTAATGTGTTTTTTTCCAGCTTTTGACTTGTTTGGATTTTCCTGTCATGCTGATTTCTCTGGAGATGCAGATATACATCCTATGTCTTTAGTTAGATGTAGTGTATAGTATATTCTGCTGTGGATTTTTCTAGTGTTTTAATACTGACTGCTTAGAACTCTGTCCTATCCTTTCTATCTAGCTAGAAGGGCTTCATTTGCTAAACTCTGTCTTTTCTGCCTGTGTACATATTTCCTCTTAAATTCACAGTCAATATTTGTGGGGGCTGCCTATCCTTGGGGGCTCTGCTCTGAGGCAAGATAGGATTTCCCATTTCCATCTTTAGGGGTATTTAGTCCTCCGGCTGTGTCGAGGTGTCTAGGCCTGGTTAGGTACATCCCACGGCTACTTCTAGTTGCGGTGTCAGAATTAGGATTGCGGTCAGTACAGGTTCCACCTACTCCAGAGATAGTCTCATGCGGCTCCAGGGTCACCGGATCATAACAGTACAACTGGCCAACAATGAGTTAAATGCACCTCAGAAGAAGGGAAGAAAAGTCCTGAGCCATTTTTTTTCCTGCAGTCTGTTTTGCCTTTCCTTCCCTCTTTTTCTCTGGGTGACTGAGGAGCTGTGTGCTGGCATGGATGTTCAGGGATTAGCTTCTCGTGTAGACCAACTAGCTGCTAGGGTACAGGGTATTTCCGATTATATTATTCAGACTCCGGATTTAGAGCCTAGGATTCCTACTCCTGAGTTATTTTTTGGGGACAGGTCTAAATTTTTGAGTTTTAAAAATAACTGTAAACTGTTTTTTGCTCTGAATCCTCGTTCTTCTGGTGATTCCATTCAGCAGGTAAAAATTGTCATCTCCCTGCTTCGTGGCGATCCTCAGGATTGGGCATTCTCCCTGGGAATCCTGCCTTGCTTAATGTGGAAGCCTTCTTTCAGGCTCTAGGGTTATTATATGATGAACCAAATTCTGTGGATCATGCTGAGAAGACCTTGTTGACCCTGTTTCAGGGTCAAGAAGCGGCAGAATTGTATTGTCAGAAATTTAGAAAATGGTCTGTGCTGACCAAATGGAATGAGGATGCTTTGGCGGCCATTTTCAGAAAGCGTCTTTCTGAATCTGTTAAAGATGTTATGGTGGGGTTTCCCACGCCTATTGGTCTGAGCGATTCTATGTCTCTGACCATTCAGATTGATCGGCGCCTGCGCGAGCGCAGAGCTGTGCGCGCTGTGGCGTTGTCCTCAGAGCAGATACCTGAGCCTATGCAGTGCGATAGGATTCTGTCTGGAGCTGAACGACGGGGATTCGGACGTCAGAATGGGTTGTGTTTTTACTGTGGCGATGCTTCTCATGTCATTTCGGTCTGCCCTAAGCGTACTAAGAGAATCGCTAGTTCAGTTACCATTGGTACCGTACAACCTAAATTTCTGTTATCTGTGACATTGATCTGCTCATTGTCATCATTTTCTGTCATGGCGTTTGTGGATTCTGGCGCCGCTTTGAATTTAATGGACTTTGAATTCGCTAGACGTTGTGGTTTCCCCTTGCAGTCTTTGGAGAACCCTATTCCTTTAAGGGGCATTGATGCTACACCTTTGGCTAAAAATAAACCCCAGTTTTGGACACAGGTGACCATGTGCATGGCGCCAGCCCATCGGGAGGATTGTCGCTTTTTGGTGTTGCATAATTTGCATGACGCTATTGTGCTGGGTTTTCCATGGTTGCAGATACATAATCCGGTGTTGGATTGGAAATCTATGTTTGTGACTAGTTGGGGTTGTCAGGGAGTCCATGGTGACGTTCCTTTGATGTCAATCTCCTCTTCCTCCCCTTCTGAAATTCCAGAGTTCTTGTCTGATTTTCAGGATGTGTTCAATGAGCCCAAGTCCAGTTCCCTTCCACCGCACAGGGACTGTGATTGTGCTATTAACTTGATTCCAGGTTGTAAGTTTCCTAAGGGACGACTTTTTAACCTGTCTGTGCCTGAACATACCGCCATGCGGAGTTATATTAAGGAGTCTTTGGAGAAAGGGCATATTCGGCCATCTTCTTCACCATTAGGAGCAGGGTTTTTTTTCGTTGCCAAGAAGGATGGCTCCTTGAGACCTTGTATTGATTATCGCCTTTTGAATAAGATCACGGTCAAATTTCAATACCCTTTGCTGTTGCTTTCCGATTTGTTTGCTAGGATTAAGGGGGCTAGCTGGTTTACTAAGATTGACCTTCGAGGGGCATATAATCTTATTCGTATTAAGCAGGGTGACGAATGGAAAACTGCGTTTAATACACCCGAGGGCCATTTTGAATACCTTGAGATGCCCTTCGGGCTCTCTAATGCTCCATCTGTTTTTCAGTCCTTCATGCATGATATCTTCCGGAATTATCTTGATAAATTCATGATTGTATATTTGGATGACATTTTGATTTTTTCCGATGATTGGGAGTCTCATGTGAAACAGGTCAGGATGGTTTTTCAGATCCTTCGTGACAATGCTTTATTTGTGAAGGGGTCTAAGTGTCTTTTTGGAGTGCAGAAGGTTTCTTTTTTGGGCTTTATTTTTTCTCCCTCATCTATAGAGATGGATCCGGTTAAGGTTCAGGCCATTCATGATTGGATTCAGCCCACGTCTGTGAATTGTCTTCAGAAATTTTTGGGCTTTGCTAACTTTTATCGCCGTTTTATTGCTAACTTCTCCAGTGTGGTTAAACCCCTGACCGATTTGACAAAAAAGGGCGCTGATGTGACGAATTGGTCCTCTGCGGCTGTCTCTGCCTTTCAGGAGCTTAAACGCCGATTTACTTCTGCCCCGGTGTTGCGTCAGCCAGATGTTTCTCTTCCATTTCAGGTTGAGGTTGACGCTTCTGAGATTGAGGCAGGGGCCGTTTTATCTCAGAGGAATTCTGATGGTTCCTTGATGAAACCATGTGCCTTCTTTTCCCGTAAGTTTTCGCCTGCTGAACGTAATTATGATGTCGGCAATCGTGAATTGTTGGCTATGAAGTGGGCGTTCGAGGAATGGCGACATTGGCTTGAGGGAGCCAAGCATCGTATTGTGGTCTTGACCGATCATAAAAATCTGATTTACCTCGGTCTGCCAAGCGGCTGAATCCTAGACAGGCTCGATGGTCTTTGTTTTTCTCCCGTTTTGATTTCGTGGTCTCATATCTTCCGGGTTCTAAGAACATTAAGGCTGATGCCCTCTCTAGGAGCTTTTTGCCTGATTCCCCGGAGGTCCTGGAACCAGTCGGCATTCTAAAGGAAGGGGTGGTACTTTCTGCCATCTCCCCTGATCTGTGACGAGTTCTTCAGGAATTTCAGGCTGACAAACCTGACCGCTGTCCAGTGGGGAAACTGTTTGTTCCTGATAAATGGACTAGTAGGGTGGTTTCGGAGGTTCATTGTTCGGTGTTGGCTGGTCATCCGGGTATATTTGGTACCAGAGATTTGGTTGGTAGGTCTTTTTGGTGGCCTTCTTTGTCGCGGGATGTGCGTTCTTTTGTGCAGTCCTGTGGGACTTGTGCGCGGGCTAAGCCTTGTTGTTCCCGCGCTAGTGGGTTGCTTTTGCCTTTGCCGGTCCCTGAGAGGCCTTGGACGCATATTTCTATGGATTTTATTTCGGACCTTCCTGTTTCCCAGAGGATGTTGTTTATCTGGGTGGTTTGTGACCGGTTTTCTAAGATGGTTCATTTGGTGCCTTTGCCTAAGTTGCCTTCCTCTTCTGATTTGGTTCCATTGTTTTTTCAGCATGTGGTTCGTTTGCATGGTATTCCGGAGAATATTGTGTCCGACAGAGGTTCCCAGTTTGTTTCTAGGTTTTGGCGAGCCTTTTGTGCTAGGCTGGGCATTGATTTGTCTTTTTCTTCTGCATTTCATCCTCAGACAAATGGCCAAACTGAGCGAACCAATCAGACTTTGGAAACTTATTTGAGATGCTTCGTGTCTGCTGATCAGGATGATTGGGTGGCTTTCTTGCCATTGGCCGAGTTTGCCCTTAATAATCGGGCTAGTTCGGCTACCTTGGTTTCACCTTTTTTTTGTAATTTTGGTTTTCATCCTCGTTTTTCTTCAGGGCAGGTTGAGCCTTCTGATTGTCCTGGTGTGGATTCTGTGGTTGACAGGTTGCAGCAGATTTGGGCTCATGTGGTGGACAATTTGGTGTTGTCTCAGGAGGAGTTGCAACGTTTTGCTAATCGTCGTCGGTGTGTTGGTTCCCGGCTTCGGGTCGGGGATTTGGTCTGGTTGTCTTCCCGTCATGTTCCTATGAAGGTTTCTTCCCCTAAGTTTAAGCCTCTGGTCCTTATAGGATTTCCGAGATTATCAATCTGGTGTCTTTTCGTTTGGGATCCTAGGTAAAAACTACCACTGACACCTACCTTGCTGCGGGGGTTGGCACCCTAAGAGACGATTTTTTGGCGCCCCCGCTCAACGTAGGCTATCCCTTCCTCCCCTACGCTTTCCCTTTATACAAAACGTGGGAAAACAATATAGGTAGGGAATAGTGGTGAAACAGCAGATAAATACAAAACTAGATCTCCAAAAACACCTCCATAAATAAATAAATCAAATTTCCAACACATCGCATGGGTTGCATATAAAGTATCCCCCTGTATTCAAACAATTCGGCATTTAATAGACAGTATTAATATAGTCCCATATTGTCAAAATATCCCCCATACCGGAATAAAAGGGGGGGTATGCAATCTGCCAATAGATATTCCTTAGCAAAAGGATAACTTAGCGTGTGCACTCTCCTTTTCCCTACACATCGCATATGATGCACATAAAGTATAATCCTGATGTATCACGATTTAGCCTTAGCAGACACTGTTATAATGGTTCCATATTGACAATGCATTTCCCATATCGGCAGAAGGGTATAAAGTATGCCAAAAAAAAGGTTCCTTATCAGAAGGATAACTTAGCGTGTGCTGGTTTTTCTTCTCCTCGACGCGTTTCCCCGCTTTAGCAGTTCATCAGGAGGATTAAACGATACATGATGCCAGATGCTTCATCGATATAGGGCATATGCCGGCGGTGACACAATGCAGGCTTAAATAGACCATATGAAGTCCGCGCGTCCAAATAGGACACGCCCCCTTCAGTATTCCAACCGGGTCCCAGCTGGGTCAAAAAGGTCCTACGTTCCCATCGCATAAAATTCAAAGGAAACCACAGCCAAAATATTCCAAAAGCCATGGCGCTGATATAATCATGTTGTTTACATATATATATAAAAAAGATGTTGCGCTTTTAAGATAAAAAACATAAGGTATTCATTTTGATGGACATAACCAATGCGCCTACCCCGAGGTCCTGCATTGAGTGGAACGCATCGCCATCTTACCGGCGTCCAGTGTTTCACACTATGCATGCGTGCTCCTTCCATTAGACGTCCCTTCTGCGCATGTCATCGGGTGAGACGCATCGCCATCTTTCTGGCGCTTAGCGTGTCACCAGGAACATGCGCAATGAGTGATAACAGGTCACAGGTAACCGGAATATACAGAGATAAATAGATATGTACGGCGGAGCGCAGTGCCTAGAGAAGAAACCCCCGGCGCCTGTAAATTAACGTTCTAAGTGTGTAATTAAATGTAACACACAATGTACATCCCCCAATGGAGAACGGAAATATCCTTATAGAATATATATATATATATAACATTGCTAGGGCATATTAGAAGACTTGATAGAATATTTGATAGAATATCATATATTCGGCTGTATTCCATTAAACACTGCGATGGAAACATAAGATCACCTACGATACAAATAAATGTCAGATGTAAAATAAGATCTCACCAATGGATGACATATACAAATATGTCTTTCAGATATAGAGTATTTTCGACAGATTCAAATCATAATTATACAGTAAAAGGCTATATTGTACACACCAGGCGTAGACCTAAACCAACACATAACACAGATAAATACCATATCATAGATTAAATTTTATTAGAGGAAGCATGCATAGGAGAGCTCCTCATTGAGGCCCCTCGGGGATAACGAATGCATCCTAAAGATCCATTCCGTTTCTCGTCTTTGAACGATTTTGTCCAGATCTCCCCCCCTAATTTTGGGGCGAATTAATTCAATCATACTAAACGTGATATCTTTGAGGTTGCCCCCATGACAACTGTTCATATGGCGAGCCACCGGTGTATCACGTTTATTCCTTATATCTCCCAGATGCTCGCCCACTCTCACCCTGAGCTCCCTCAGGGTCTTACCTATGTAGTCCTTCGGACATACACAGGTTGCCTTATATACCACGCCAGTCGATTTACAATTACCAAAATCCCTAATTGTGAAAACCTTGCCATTGGCCGCACTTTTAAAGGTTTTGCCCTGAGTCATGAATTTACATTTTGTACACCCTCCACATCTAAAGAAGCCCAGAGGTTTCCTTTCCAGCCAT
Organism: Ranitomeya variabilis; assembly: GCF_051348905.1. NCBI lineage: Eukaryota > Metazoa > Chordata > Amphibia > Anura > Dendrobatidae > Ranitomeya > Ranitomeya variabilis. The sequence continues at coordinate 745,506,079 of NC_135235.1, read as the reverse complement.
GTTCCCTGTTTGGCCGGTCTTTGGTATAAGCTGTGTACTAAACGGTCTCCTATGGACCTCCCTCTCCTATAAGTGATACTCGGTTTAGGGGATATGAATTTTTCCAAATTAGGGTCAGCCCGGAGGATCCCCCAATGCTTACTCAAGACCTGATGGACCCTCTCTGATTGTCCATCAAAGGTACCAATCAGTCTAACTACATCACTTTTGGCATGCCTCTGGGCATCCTTAGATCTAAGAAGGGGCTGTCTCTCCATTTTGAGACTCTCATAGAAGGGACCATCCAACACCTCACGGGGATAATCCCTCGCCCTAAAGTGATGGTACAGATCTCTTGCCTGTCTCCTGAAGGTCCCTTCGTCCGTGCAATTCCTCTTTATGCGCATAAATTGCCCTTTAGGTATTCCCCTTTTCAAGGGGACTGGGTGGTGACTCGTCCATCTCAATAGATTATTTGTCGACGTAGGTTTTCTATACGTACAAGTACTAATATTACCATCAAGTTCTTTAGAAATGGTTAAATCAAGGAAATTAATGCTTCTAATGTGATATTCATATGTGAAAAACAGACCAATTTTATTCACATTAATCATCTCCACAAAACGGTGAAGCTCCGCCTCTGGGCCAGACCAAAACATCAAAATGTCATCAATATATCTGGCCCAGAGGCTGATGTACGGGCTCCACCATACTTCCCCCTCCGCAAAAATATGGGTTTCCTCCCACCAGCCCAGGAAGATGTTAGCATACGTGGGGGCACAAGGGCTCCCCATCGCAGTACCCCTGAGCTGGTGGAAGAACCTCCCATCGAAAAGGAAGTAATTACGAGTAAGGCAGAACTGTAGGAGTTCTTCCACAAACAGGTTATGCTCCCTACATTCGACTGCTCGTGTCTGGAGGTAATAGAAGATGGCCTCCATCCCACATTCATGCGGGATGCTGCTGTAAAGAGCCTCAACGTCTATTGATACCAATAAGGTATCTACTCCTAATGTGATGCCCTCAAGTTGGTTAAGTAAATGTGACGTGTCTCGCACATAAGAGGGCAGGGAGGAGACAAAAGGCCTCAAGACTTGGTCCAAATATATTCCACTGTTCTGTGACAATGAATCAATCCCTGCTACGATTGGACGGCCTTTAAGGGGGGACAGGCCCTTGTGCACCTTAGGTAAGGCATAGAAAGTCGGTTTAACTGGATTTTTAGGTGCCAAAAACTTCCATTCATTCTGAGATATAAGGCCCCCTTCCCTGGCCCTATTAAGAATATCCATCAGTTCGCCAATATATTCCTCGGTTGGATCATGTCCCAAGATCTCATAGGTGTCCATTTTGTCCAGCAGGGAATGACACATCCTTAAATAAATATGCTGATCCATCAGCACCAGATTGCCGCCCTTGTCTGAGGCCTTGATGATAATACCACTATTTTTCTCCAAAGCCTCTAAAGCCATGTGCTCTTCCCTCAACAGATTAGAGCATCCATATTGATTAGTGGATGGTATCTTACTCAAATCGGCCTCCACCATTTTTATAAATATATCCACACTCGTTACTTCATTAGAGGGTGGCATTCTGGTGCTCCTATTTCTAAGATCAGTGAACGGTCCCTTGCCTCTCTCATGATCATTTTCCCTCAGGAGATCAGTTAGATCACGTAGCCCGTCAATGTCCTCCTCTGTCAAGCCCAACCTTTTGCATTGTTCTTGATCACATTTCTGAAAAAACAATTTCCATTTGAGGTTACGGCCAAAAAGATTCAGGTCCTTCACCCATTGAAAACAATTAAAGGCCCCTGTTGGTATAAAATTCAGGCCTTTCTGTAAGACGGAATATTCTTCCCTAGACAGAGTGTGTGATAATAAATTAATAATTTGCCCTTGACCTATAGTTGTCTCCTCCGTAGATCGTACCCTGCTGTTGTTGGGCCCCGATCTAAAAAAGAGGCTTTTGGAATATTTTGGCTTTGGTTTCCTTTGAATTTTATGCGATGGGAACGTAGGACCTTTTTGACCCAGCTGGGACCCGGTTGGAATACTGAAGGGGGCGTGTCCTATTTGGACGCGCGGACTTAATATGGTCTATTTAAGCCTGCATTGTGTCACCGCCGGCTTATGCCCTATATCGATGAAGCATCTGGCATCATGTATCGTTTAATCCTCCTGATGAACTGCTAAAGCGGGGAAACGCGTCGAGGAGAAGAAAAACCAGCACACGCTAAGTTATCCTTCTGATAAGGAACCTTTTTTTTTTTTGGCATACTTTATACCCTTCTGCCGATATGGGAAATGCATTGTCAATATGCAACCATGATAACAGTGTCTGCTAAGGCTAAATCGTGATACATCAGGATTATACTTTATGTGCATCATATGCGATGTGTAGGGAAAAGGAGAGTGCACACGCTAAGTTATCCTTTTGCTAAGGAATATCTATTGGCAGATTGCATACCCCCCCTTTTATTCCGGTATGGGGGATATTTTGACAATATGGGACTATATTAATACTGTCTATTAAATGCCGAATTGTTTGAATACAGGGGGATACTTTATATGCAACCCATGCGATGTGTTGGAAATTTGATTTATTTATTTATGGAGGTGTTTTTGGAGATCTAGTTTTGTATTTATCTGCTGTTTCACCACTATTCCCTACCTATATTGTTTTCCCACGTTTTGTATAAAGGGAAAGCGTAGGGGAGGAAGGGATAGCCTACGTTGAGCGGGGGCGCCAAAAAATCGTCTCTTAGGGTGCCAACCCCCGCAGCAAGGTAGGTGTCAGTGGTAGTTTTTACCTAGGATCTCAATAGGTCAATAAGGATATCTGGTGACTTATTTATCTTTGTGTGTCTAATCGTTAGTGGTTTGGGTTTTATATTTATTAAATTAATAAAAAACTGTTTTTAAGGGATTATATGTACGCAAAAGAAATTTTGATTCCTCTACATAATTTGTTTTTGAGTCTTTTCGTTTGGCCCTTCCGGCATCTTTTGCTATCCATAATGTTTTCCATAAATCTTTATTGCGGAAATACGTGGTGCCCGTTTTTCCCTCTGTTGATCCTCCGGCTCCTGTGTTGGTTGATGGGGAGTTGGAGTATGTGGTTGAGAAGATTTTGGATTCTCGTTTTTCGAGACGGAAGCTTCAGTACCTTGTCAAATGGAAGGGTTACGGCCAGGAGGATAATTCTTGGGTTTTTGCCTCTGATGTCCATGCTGCTGATTTGGTTCGGGCCTTTCATCTGGCTCGTCCTGATCGGCCTGGGGGCTCTGGTGAGGGTTCGGTGACCCCTCTTCAAGTGGGGGGTTCTGTTGTAAATTCTGCTCTTGGGCTCTCTTCGGTGGTTGTTAGTGGTAGTGCAGTGGTCTCTGGATTATAAGCTGGGCAGGTGTTTCTGCTTATTGCTGCTCTATTAGGTATTTAGGTTTGTAGGATCCTTCAATCCCTGCCAGTTGTCCATTGTATCTTGGAGGGATTGCATCTCTGTCTGGCTCCACTTGCCCTGCTGTCATTTCAGCTAAAGATAAGTGCCCTGTTTTGGTTCTCTGTAGCACGCATGCAGTATGTTTTTATGTGCAGTGCAATCTAATGTGTTTTTTTCCAGCTTTTGACTTGTTTGGATTTTCCTGTCATGCTGGTTTCTCTGGAGATGCAGATATACATCCTATGTCTTTAGTTAGATGTAGTGTATAGTATATTCTGCTGTGGATTTTTCTAGTGTTTTAATACTGACTGCTTCGAACTCTGTCCTATCCTTTCTATCTAGCTAGAAGGGCCTCATTTGCTAAACTCTGTCTTTTCTGCCTGTGTACGTATTTCCTCTTAAATTCACAGTCAATATTTGTGGGGGCTGCCTATCCTTGGGGGCTCTGCTCTGAGGCAAGATAGGATTTCCCATTTCCATCTTTAGGGGTATTAAGTCCTCCGGCTGTGTCGAGGTGTCTAGGCCTGGTTAGGTACATTCCACGGCTACTTCTAGTTGCGGTGTCAGAATTAGGATTGCGGTCAGTACAGGTTCCACCTACTCCAGAGATAGTCTCATGCGGCTCCAGGGTCACCGGATCATAACAGGTAAACCTGTGACAGCATCATGAAATGTGTCTCTCAATGAGCGGGCCCTTCCTGAATCTTTCCCCAACACACTGCACTGCTCCCTCGGACTGAGTCCTATATGGAGGCCTGAAGCCGCGGCCTCTCTTGCGTGCCATGTACACCCAGTGCACGGCCCTTGCGAGATACACAGGAGTGATCTGATTGCTTGAAGATATAGAACAAAGGTATGAAATAGATGAGTGGAAACAGAGAGACACAGAGCCAGCCAGGCCGAAGAAAGCAGACCCGACACCGCATATTTACCCGCCGCATGTCCTCCTGCAGCAAAGACTGGACCCTGGGGGCTGTGGCGTAGCTTGTACTCCAGGTCTGCCTCTTCTACCATCATGGCTGCTGGTGAGTGACTGGATCAGCTTGGTTGCATCTCGTGTCCTGTATAGGTGCTTGCAGGTTGGGCGCTGTGGTTGAGGTTTCCCCTGTCGTTCTCAGTGTGCGTCTGGCTTTAACCCTGACACAGCTATATTGCAGTCTGAGGGCCTAAGGTGGTGAATTTCAGGAAGTCCTCTGCAGTGGTCATGCTCCCTTTTCCCATGGGCCTCTTGTCCAGGAATCAGAACACCTCTGAACAAAATACTCCTCAGCCTCCTAGGTGCATAAGAGGGGTCACTTATAGCACCAACTCCTGCTCCATCGGCCCTTCCCTCTCCCCTCCCTCTTTCTACATTGGACAGCTTTTGCAACAACAACTCTACAGCATAAACAAGTGCTTCTCACAAAACTAGAATATACCGTAATCAAAAAGTGAATTTATTTTGGTTCTTCAATACAAAAAGTGAAACTCATATATTATATAGAGTCATTACAAACAGAGTGATCTATGTCAAGTGTTTATTTCTGTTAATGTTGATGATTATGGCTTACAGCCAATGAAAACCCAAAAGTCATTATCTCAGTAAATTAGAATACTTTATAACACCAGCTTGAAAAATGATTTTAAAATCCGAAATGTTGTCCTACTAAAATGTCTGTTCAGCAAATGCACTCAATACTTGATCGGGGCTCCTTTTGAATCAATTACTGCATCAATGCGGCATGGCAAGGAGGCGATCAGCCTGTGGCACTGCAGAGGTATTATGGAATAATAATAATAATCTTTATATAGCGCCAACATATTCTGCAGCGCTTTACAGTTTAACAGTTTCAAACACAACAGTCATAAGTAACAAGGTTAACAATGATACAATAAATAAAGCAAAATAAAATGACCCTGCTTGTGAGATCTTACAATCTACAATGAGGTGGGGGAGATACAAAGTACAGGTGTGTATTTACATTGATGTATTTACAATGATCCAGCCATCTTGAGGGAGTGGGGGATAGATAGAGATAGCGAATGGGCTACTCACACTTACACATAAAATGACTTTGATTAGGGAATGTGATAGGCTGCTCTGAACAAATGTGTTTTGAGCGAGCGCCTAAAACTGTGAAAGTTGTGGCTGGTCCTAATTTTTTTGGGTAGAGCATTCCAGAGGATTGGCGCAACACGGGAGAAGTCTTGGATTCGAGAGTAGCAGGTACGGATTAGAGCAGAGGTTAGTCGAAGTCTTTTGAAGAGCGCAGGTATCGGCTAGGCCCATAGGCAGAAATGAGGGAGGAGATGTAAGGGGGTGCCACACTGTGGAGAGCTTTGTGGGTGAGAACAGTACTTTGAATTGGATCCTATAATGAATGGGCAGCCAGTGTAATGACTGGCGTAGAGCGAATGCGTCCGAGTACCGACTATCCAGATGGACGACAATGGCTGCTGCATTAAGGATGGACTGGAGAGGGGAAAGTCGAGTGAGGGGGAGGCCAATTAATAGAGCATTGCAGTAGTCCAGGCGGGAGTGGATCAGGGCGACAGTGAGGGTTTTTGTTTCTATGGTGAGAAAAGGGCAGATTCTAGAGACACTCTTTTGGTGTAAGTGGCAAGAGCGGGCAAGAGATTGTATGTGGGAGGTGAAGGAGAGATTGGTGTCAAGCATAACACCCAGACGGAGAGGGAAACGTCAGGTTTAGGGAGGTTAGTAGATGGTGGAAGAAGAAGTTCAGTTTTGGAAAGGTTGAGTTTCAGATAGAGAACGGACATGATGTTGGAAACTGCTGACAGTCACTGGCATTCTGTAATACAGCGGGGGTAAGGTCAGGGGATGATTTCTATAGTTGTGTGTTATCAACATAAAGATGGTACTGAAGGTCAAATCTGCTGGTGGTCTGTCCAATTGGAGCCGTGTAGAGGGAGAAGAGAAGGGGGCCAAGGACTGAGCCCTGAGGTACCCCAACAGTGAGAGGAAGAGGGGATGAAGTGGAGCTGGCGAACAAAACACTGAAGGAGTGGTCACAAAGTAGGAAGAGAACCAGGAGAGAGCAGTGTCCTTAATGCCTAGTGACTGAAGCCTAGAGAGTAGGAGTTGGTGGTCAACAGTGTTAAAAGCTGCAGAAAGGTCAAGAAGAATGAGCAGAGAGTGGTCACCATTACATTTTGCTGTCAGAAGGTCATTGGTCACTTTGATGAGTGCAGTTTCTGACAAATATAGGGGGCAAAAACTGGACTATGAAGGGTCTAGGAGGGAGCGAGTGGAGAGGTAACGGATAAGGCGGGAGTAGTTCAGGAGCTCCAAGAGATTAGAGATGAAGGGGAGATTGGAGACCGGTCTGTAGTTATTTGTGCAGGATGGGTCGAGGGTGGGTTTCTTTAGTAATGGAGTAATGATAGTGTTTGATGGAGGAGGGGAAAATGCCAGAGGAGAGGAAGGGATTAAAGATTGTAGTTAAGTGAGTTGTGACGACTGGAGAGAGAGACTGGAGGAGCTGTGAGGGAATGGAGTCAGTAGTGTATGTAGACGGACGAGAAGAAGAGAGGAGCCTGGAGACTTCTTCTTTTGTGATGGGATCAAATGTGGAGAGTGAGCAAGGGAAATGCAAGGAGTGATCAGAATCACGGAACCTGGTGGCTGGGAGCAGATTTCCTGACAAATATTATCTACTTTCTCTAGAAAGTGGGAGGCCAGGTTATCAGCACAAATGTCTGTGATAGGGGCTTGTGCTTTCGGCCTGAGGAGGGAGTGAAAGGTGTCAAAAGGTTTCGTGGGGTTGTTGGATAGTGAAAAGATCAGGGTGGTGAAGTAGGTCTGTTTGGCGAGGTGAAGGGCAGAGTTATAGGTTCTTAACATAAATTTGAAGTGGATGAAGTCTTCTGGTGTGCAAGTTTTCCTCCATAAGCCTTCAGCAGTCCTAAAGCATCGCTGGAGAAATCGAGTTTGAGATGTGATTCAGGACTGTTTTACTCTGTGCTTGAAGGTTCTGAGGGTGAGGGGAGCTACTTGGTCAAGGGTGCTTCTAAGAGTTTCGTTGTAGTGATGTACAGCCAGATCAGGACAGGAAAAAGAGGAGATTGGGGACAGTGATGAGTGTAGGGAGTCTGAAAGTGTATGAGGGTTAATGGTTTGTAGATTTCTGAATGTGTGGTAGGAAGGAGTGTGCTGGGGTGGGCGAGAATTTGTGAGCGTGAAGGAGAGAATGTTGTGTTCAGAGAGAGGAAACGGTGAGTTATCTAGGTAGGTGATTGAACAGAGCCGGACAAAGACCAGGTCAAGGGTGTTACCGTCTTTGTGTGTCTCAGAAGTTGAGAGCTGTGAGAGGCAGAGAAGTGGTTAGTGATAGAGAAGCGCAGGTTGCTTTGATAGCAGCCTTCAGCTCATCTGCATTGTTGAGTCTGGTGTCTCTCATCTTCCTATTGACAATACCCCATAGATTCTCTATGGGGTTAAGATCAGGTGAGTTTGTTGGCCAATCAAGCACAGTGATACTGTTGTTTGTAAACCAGGTATTGGTACTTTTGGAAGTGTGGATAGGTGCCAACTCCTGCTGGAGAATGAAATTTCCATCTCCATAAAGCTTGTCGGCAGAGGGAAGCATGAAGTACTCTAAAATTTTCTGCACTGTCATTGGTCTTGATAAAACACAGTGGACCTACACCAGCAGATGACATGTCTCCCCAAACCATCACTGATTGTGGAAACGTCACACTAGACTTCAACAGCTTGGATTGTGGCCTCTCCACTCTTCCTACAGACTTTGGGACCTTGATTTCCAAATGAAATGCAAAATTTACTTTCATCTGAAAACCACACCCTTGGACCACTGAACAACAGTCCAGGTATTTTTCTCCTTAGCCCAGGTAAGACCCTTCTGGCATTATCTATTGGACATGAGTGGCTTGACACAAGGAATGCGACACTTGTAGCCCATGTCCTGGGTACGTCTGTGTGTGGTGGCTCTTGAAGCAATGACTCCAGCAGTAGTTTAGTCCTTGTGAATCTCCCCCAAATTTTTAAACGGCCTTTTCATGTGACTTTGTCCGATGTAACTCTTCTAAGCATGCACTCGGCTTATATTTGTTAGGTCAGGGTCAGGCAATCACTTACTTGTCACCTTAAGAGATCACCCCCATATTCTTGGCACAACATGGGGCCACTGAGGGGATACGCTCACCAGACACTGACACCCGGCTTGGATTGAGGGGGAACGTCCAGGGTGGCTTGACTTGGAGACTGATCACCTCCATGACAACACGGTAAGTCTGCTGATTTCCTTGTGTATCTATAGTACTTGCCTGTGTCACTCAAGCCAGTCTGTTTAGTTCTGTACTCATGTTTGCTGGATGTTTGTGTCCCCTGATATGGTAACATAGTAATGCCTAAAAAAGACATTTGTCCATCCAGTTCAACCTATATTCCGACAAAATAAATCCCCAGATCTACGTTCCTTCTAAAGAACCTAATAACTGTAAGATACAATATTGATACACTCCAAGAAGACATCCAGGCCTCTCTCGAACCCCTCGACTGAGTTTGCCATGACCACCTTCTCAGGCAAGGAATTCCAGATTCTCACTGCCCTAACAGTAAAGAACCCCCTTCTATGTTGATGGAAAAACCTTTCTCCTCCAGAAGCAGAAAATGCCCCCTTGTGAACCTCACCTTCCTTGGTATAAACAGATCATCGGAGAGATATTTGTATTGTCCCCTTATATACTTATAGATGGTTATTAGATTGCCCCTCAGTCATCCTTTTTCTAGACTAAATAATCCTAATTTTGCTAATCTTTTGGGGTATTGTAGCTCCCCCATCACCTTTATTAATTTTGTTGCCCTCCTTTATACTCGCTCTAGTTCCATTATATCCTTCCTAAGCACTGGTGCCCAAAACTGTACACAGTACTCCATGTGCGGTCTATCCAGGGATTTGTACAGAGGCAGTATAATGCTCTCATCATGTGTATCCAGACCTCTTTTAATACATGCCATGATCCTGTTTGCCTTCGCAGCCGCTGTTAGGGGTCGAGTTCCCACCTCTGCACAGGGGTAATCTCGGGCCATCTCCGCTGCGGTCTCCCATTCTTCTGCTGCAGTGGAGACGTCAGTCCCAGTGTCTCGCTCAGTCTGACTCTGTACAAAGGGTTACTGCTGCTTTTCCAGCTTCTGCCATTGAAGCAAGTGCTGGGCAGCGGCGAGCAGACGCTTCTGGGACTAAGTTCTGCTTTTCTTGTTCTGAGCATGCCCAGAGTAAGATCTCTCAGTGGAGATCGAGGGTCACATGTTCAGATACTTCAGCTAAATCCATTGGTCCTCCAGCAAGGTCCTGAAGGTGCTTAGGCTCTGTAGCAGCCTCTCATTGGTCCTTCTAGGAAGGTCCTGTACTTGCAGCAGCTATTTAAGGCTCTCATGACCGCACAGCCATGCGCTAGTATTGATTCAGTTATGTGCATGCGCCAGTGTGGTCACATTTATGTGTGTTCAGGGACTCGGCTGAAATAAGCCCCTAGAATGCCGGCACCTCCGGCGAGGAGATTGTGTGCGTGGATTTTGGGCCCTGGCTGAAATAAGCCCCTAGAATACCGGCTCCTCCAGTGAGGAGATTGTATGTTTGTGTTGCCACACACTGCCATCAGCTCGGCAGTTGCTGGATACTCCTGTGAAGTCAACAGGGTTCCGCGTTTCTTAGTTGCCAAGGTCTCAGCTGCTGACTCGGGGCATCCTCAGGCGCGGGCTCAAAAGCCACCGAGGGTCAGAGTGAGATCTGGCACAGCGTCTCTGTGAAGTAACAGAGTTCGCTTCTACTGCCATAAAGGGCTGCCATTTGCCAGCAGCAGGTCCTCTCCTGCACGGTGCGTTCCGCCAGCCCTAACAGCTGCTGCCTGGCTCTGTCTGCTCCAGGTAAGTTTATCATTAACTAGGATCCCCAAGTCCTTCTCCATGTCATATTTACCCAGTGGTTTCCCGTTCAGTGTGTAATGGTGATATTGATTCTTCTTCCCATGTGTATAACCTTACATTTATAATTGTTAAACCTCATCTGCCACCTTTCAGCCCAAATTTCCAAATTATCCAGAGCCATCTGTAGCAGAATACTATCTTCTCATTTATTGTCTGCTTTGCATAGTTTTGTATTATTTGCAAATATTGATATTTAGTGTGTAAACCTTCTACCAGATCGTTAATAAAAATGTTGAAGAGAATAGGTCCCAACACCGACCCCTGCGGTACCCACTGGTCACAGCAACCCAGTTAGAGACTATACCATATATAACCACCCTCTGCTTTCTATCACTAAGCCAGTTACTTACCCATTTACACATGTTTTCCCCCACACCCAGCATTCTCATTTTGTGTACCAACTACTTGTGTGGCACGGTATCAAACGCTTTGGTAAAATCAAGATATACCATGTCCAATGATTCACCTTGGTCCAGTCTATAGCTTACCTCTTCATAAAAACTGATCAGATTGGTTTCACAGGAGTGATTCCTCATAAAGCCATGCTGATATGGAGTTAAACAGTTTTTCTCATTGAGATACGATACAATACACTTTATTGATCCTGAGGGAAATTTTGGTATTACAGCAGCGTTACAAACAGCATTTCAAACATTACAACATTACAAATAGCATTACATAAAGTAAATACTAGACACAAATCTTGCACATGACTAACCACATTACATTAAAAACAAAATTGGGTATGGGCAAACTCTCCAATAGATTATTGCAACATATCCTTATGGTGGCCAGATGCCTGATTGCGCGTCTTTGGAGGCAGCCGAGTCCCCCTTCGCTTCAGATCATCATTAGACGGATCATGGATGTCAGAAGGATGGAACACCTTACAGCCTTACTAAATGACTCGGTGGTGCGCTTCCAGGCAATATGGTCCCCGTGGGATTATTATGCAGCGGGATCCGACCTGTAGTGCGGCTGAGTTCGGATTTGATTAGTCGATTTACCTGAGGTTTTTCCCTTTTTTTTTTTCCCCCTCCCCTCCTTCTACCCCTTACTGTCTTGTCTTTGTCATTTACGTCTTTGTAAAATTAAGGTCATTTATAGCCTTACAACGTTTATATCGTTTATTACTCATGCACACTATACAGAAACTAAATACTTGTACGACCCTGTTTTGTTATACAATGTTTAATAAAATAAAAAATTTATGGTTAAAACAAAAAAATTGGGTAAATGCTGGTACTTAAATCCCTGATCATAGCCATTAGTGCACCAGCCATAGGTCATTGTCATCTTTCACCCTTAGGAAATTGTTATATATCCCCATAGCAGTAGGCACAAACGATTTCCTGAATTTCTCCTTTCACGTTAGTAGGATTAGCTGAATGTGCTCTTCTGCTTCAAGAACAGCTCGCATAGTGGTTGTCTATTATTGATCATTATAGCCCTACACTTCTTCTGAATTCTATCCTCCAATACCTCCTCAAAAGAGTCCAGATGGAGGCCAACAGCCGCGCTTGCCTTCTTGATAAGTTTGTTGAGCTTATTAGTGTCAGCTCCTCGAACACTACTGCCCCAGCAAATGATATAAAAAAAAGAGGGCGCTTGCCATAATATAATCCAGATGCCACAGAATAACATCCCTCAGAAACTCTTCAAATATTTTACCAACAATAGAGGTTAGACTTACTGGCCTATAATTTCCAGGTTCACTTTTAGAGCCCTTTTTGAATATTGGTACCACATTTGCTTTGCGCCAGTCCTGTGGAACAGACCCCGTCGCTATAGAGTCGATAAATATAAGAAATAATGGTTTGTCTATTAAATTACTTAGTTCTCTTAGTACTCGTGGGTGTATGCCATCCGGACCTGGAGATTTGTCTATTTTAATCTTATTTAGCCAGTTTCGCACCTCTTCTTGGGTTAGATTGGTGACCCTTAATATAGGGTTTTCTTTGTCTCTTGGCATTTCACCTAGCATTTCATTTTCCACAGTGAATACCGTGGAGAAGAAGGTCTTTAATATATTAGCTTTTTGCACAAGTGCGCAAGAAGACAGGCAAACACACCTCTGAACCTCTGCACTGTGCACAGATCTGGGTTGGGATCTCTGGTGAATGAGAACTCTCAGTCTCAGTCTAAAGGCAGCGAGATAATGGAAAAACCTCAGTGTAATTAGAGGTGATGTGAAGGAAGAAAAACATGGTGATAAGTTTTAGTATGTGAAAGTATGAAACAAAGATGACGCTGATCGCCCTGCTGCCAGTTTGTATCCACCCCTTTACATTGTCCCTAGAGGATGGACATGTTGTGTATCTCGTTACTAGAATTCAGTTTGGGTGCAGACCTGTCGCGTATGTGGTGCCCCCTGTTGGCATATAGGAACTATTAAACCTTCCTCTCCTAAGCTAGGATTGTATCCTTTGCTATGCCCCCACATTCATTTGCATAGTCCCCCACTGGCCAGTGTCCCAAATGCTACACCTCCATAAGTCTTGGCCATGCCCTCAATGAACATCATGCCTGCACTGGATGGCACAAACACCCCTTCAGGACCTGCCCTCCAGCTCCTTTCCTGACACAACCCAAATGGATGCAGTTATACTGTACATACGTCAGTCTTTTGCTGCCATCTGAGACTCATTAGAGTCCATGTCATAAATGACATGCTGCTGTAATTGTCTTAACTTTCTCCCTCACTGTTTATCTCTCATGATGTTACTTACAGGCCATTCTCTCTCAGTACTGCTTGACATCTCAGATTTCAATGTGCATCCTCCTGCCTGATAACAGCAGCATTGCACTACTGATTCTAGCCATCTGGTTGTCTCTGGAAGGGGGGAGTGAGTGGTAGTATAAGTGGTGGTTGTTCAGTCATGTTGCCGATGTCCCACTAGATAACCCAAACTATGAGCTCTTTGTGGATGGATCGCAGTATGGCGTGGATGACCGATTCTATACTGGATATGCTGCTGGTCCATGAAACCATAAATGAAGGACCGTTGCCCACACACGTCCGTCCAGGAAGCTGAACTCCATGCCCTAGAAGAAGCCTGCAGACATGCTACAGACCAAACTGCCACCATTTATACAGACAGCCGCTATGCTTTTACAACTTTGGACCTTTATGGAGAGCTTGATAATTCCTGGCAACGTCGGTTAAGAATATCAAGTATGACAAAAGGCATCCAACACCTGAGAGCGGCCCTACTTTTACCCAAGAAAGTTGCCATAGTGATAGTCAAAGGCCATGCAAAGGACGACTCAATTACAGCTAAAGCCAATCACCTGGCCAACCAAATCTACTGCTTACCAACAAGAGACAACCCTGTCGGGGTGGCAGCTGCACAAGTGGCCTATGTTGTGGACCCACCTGTGACCTTCTCCAGAAGCTATAACAGGCTGGCGTTGAAGAATTAGCCAGATGGCAAGAGAAGGGACCTGTGCTGTCACCAGAATGACAGTGACATGTGGGGACAAAGTTTGCCTTTCCCAGGTACTGTATCCCTTGATGGCTCATGTCACCCACAACAATACCTACCAGTCAAAGACTGCCATGACAGACCTCGTCCACCGGCATTGGTATGCTCCTGGGTTCAGTATCACTGCAGCCAAACATGTCCAAGACTGTTTGACCTGTGCAGTAAACAACGTGGAAAGCATCACCAAGACATCTATGAGATGCACAACAAGGTCCCTGTACCCATTCTAACACCTTCAGAAAGCCTACATTCAACTTCCCAAGGAAGTACTTATGTTTTGACCTCTTCTCAGCATGGACAGAGGCATACCCCATGTGTATAAAGCCACCGCCAAGGGTACAGTGAAGAAACTGATCTCAGAAGTCGTCTGCAGATACGGGGTGCCTAAGACCACAGTGACTGACAGAGGTACCCACTTTACCAGGGAAGTAATGTAGGAAATAATGTCCACCCTGGAAGTGTAGCGGCTCTTGATAACATCTACCTCAGTGAAACTCGAAGGGAGACCAACATGAATCCACATCTCACATTGCAAAAAAGTGTACCAGCCACAATAGTAGTACATATCCTTCCCATTATCTACCTAACACTGTTCGATTTATATGATATGGATAAATACATCTGACTTTCACATGTGTAAAGACTGCATCATGGGGGGGCAAGGGCTTAGCATTGCCTGTTTAACGGAGAGCTCAGTTGTCACGATCCATGTTTGCAGGAGCAGCTCTCGGGTGTCAGCCACTTCTGGTGATTGGAGACTTGTTGCTGTGCTATCTGTGGTGTGAAGATTGTCAGCAATGTCTGGAAGCTAAGTGCTGTGTTTTCTCCTTGTCCCTTTGGTGTTTGTCACTGTCCCCTGTGTGGTATTATCTGCATTGGTGAGGCTAGCGTCCCTTACGGGCCAGTGCACTAGCCAGGGCAGTGCTAGGTGTCAGCGAGGGACGAGGTTCCTGACGGCGGTGGGGGAAAGGACCCACTTAGGGCGTTAGGAGAGTGCAGTGATAGGCTCAGGTTTGAGCTCAGGTGGTGACCGTCTCCCTTTTCTCTATCAGTAGGGCCTTCCTCTCCCCATTTTTCATCCTGTTGTGCGTGTGTTGTGCTGTCCGCTGACTGACCACCAGTTGGGTCATATCACATCGTGACATCAAGTTAATAATTGCATTTAGGGGGGACTGTGAAGGAGAGAATGGTTAATGAAATCAATTATTACCCTTACATAAGCTAGTTCAGATGTGGTGTGACAAGATGACATCTGCATCCTGGAACAACGCCCTGGAAGGAATCATTGGAATGTGAAGAGGATACACCAAAGATCATATATGGGGCAGACCTAACATGGACCAATCACAGACTGACACCATGGTTGTTCAGAAGATCCTGCAATGCCCCTTTCTTGTCTGTTATGTGATTTTTTGTTCTACTAATAAAATTCAGTTCAATGCCAGCTCTGGCCGAGAGAGAACCCCACATCTGACTTTGTCCAATGTAACTCTTTTAAGCATGCACTCGGCTCATATTTATTAGGTCAGGGACAGGCAATCACTTAGATCTCACCTTAAGAGATCATCCCCACAGAACTTCAGATTACCATTGATAATGGCAGTAAAAGGTGGTAGAAGCGAACGATGAAAAACATTATGGATCTTAAAGGTAGGAAGAGAGAGGGGCTGGAGGGCACCACCAAATGACAAATGAATCCCCGTTACATGCTTGAAGTCATGCATGAAAAGAGAGAAAACTTGCCTGCATAAAACAGGGATCACCATGGATAAATACAAAATATCTTTATTGAAGTATCAACACTGAAAAAAGTACTATTAAAAACCATTAAAAACAAAAAGCACCAAACAAGCCCTACCAGGGCTGTGCTCTTGTCACCCCACACAAATACATATACACCACAGCAATTCAGAACCTTGGATACATATGATGAAATAACGTTATTTAAGACAACCATGAATAATATCTGTTATCACCCATAATAGAAATGTCCACAATGGCACACAGTGGGGGGTTCTATCAACCAGACCTAAGGAGAGGAAGGATTATTATGGGAAATCACAGGACCACACGGTTGACAATACCCTATGTTGCTGAATCTGAATGGCGCTCAGCATGAAAATGGGAATACTAAAATCAGGTGGATAGAATGTCCAAAGTAGTAGTGCCCAAAAATGGGTCCCAAAACACCATACTACTGTAGATGAAAAACAATGGACCCATGTAAGAAGTGACCTATGAGCGATAGAGGCTATGCTGCAAATGAAGGTGGTGGAGGAAACATGTGCCTAATGCTTGTCGCCAGACAAAGCTGGCTTCATCAGTGGCGGTAACCAAAGTGCGTTGGTACATAATATAAACACCTTAGCTAATCAAGTGGCCAGAGAACAGCTGAGAGCAGGCTCCTACGAAAAAGTAGTGTTGGCGTATACCCAGAAGTCTCGTGCCCCAGCTGTTTTAGCCATGAGTGTTGAGATGGGCAGTGCATGCGCAGATGGCCATTTGAGGTCACCCAGCTGCAGTAGTCTGGGGCGGAAACGCCGACGCCAAAGTGGATATGACGCGATGGTGCTGCTTAGTAACAGTCACTGGGGGCGCAAAATGTAAGAAGAACATTGCCGTGGACATGATAGAACCAAGGCGGGTATAAAGTTATGGTGCTGCTAAGCGACTGTTGCTAGGTACACATAGTAAAGGGAGACTATTGCTATGGGTTTAATGAGGCATACCTGCTGCTGCCGGAAAAGAGTCCCATTATTTAGGAGGGTATATGTTATGATCCTGGTGGTAGGATCTCAAACTGACCTGACAAATATACCCTGAATATATAGGACAAGTTCTGGGGATGTGGAAGCTATACTGACCGCAATCCTGATCCTATCCAAACACACTAAAGGCAGCTGTGGAGCGTTACCTGAAAACCTAGACGTCTCGTCACAGCCTGAGAAACTGACTACCCCTAGAGAGAAAGCAAAGACCTCACTTGCCTCAGAGAAATATTCCCAAAGTTTTAGATAGCCCCCCACAAATAATAACGGTGAGTCAAGGGGAAAACACAAACGTAGAGATGAAACAGATTTAGCAAATGAGGCCCGCTAATACTAGATAGGCAGAAAATAGATAGGTGTCTGTGCGGTCAGTACAAAAACTATCAAAAGTAAACCACGCAGAGAATACAAGAACCCCCACACCGACTCACGATGTGAGGGGCGCACCCCAGAACTAACCAGCAAGCAAAAAATCACATAAAAGCAAGCTGGGCTGAACTCATAATATAATGAGAAACGTTTTCAAGGAAATAATGAGAAACTGAACAAGCAAACTTAGCTTCTCATAGCAGGAGACTGGTCACAAGGAATATTCAGGAGAGCACAGGATCAGGACTGAATACACCGACAGCAGGCGACAAGTAAAGGTCCAGGTGAGTTAAATAGGCCCAGCCTAGCAGGAGATGAAACAGCTGAGCCCAGCCAAGACCAGCCATATCGCTAAAGGCCACCAGAGGGAGCCCAAGAACAAACTCACACAGTACCACTCATGACCACAGGAGGGAGCCCGAGAACGGAATTCACAACAGGTATATAAGGAATGCCCCTAATAATATGAATGTGCAATCTCTGCCATTTAAAAGTAAAGCATTATGAAAAGAGAAGTCAGATCCAGCTAGGATGTACGTTATTCAATGGTAGAAAGAATATATATGTATATACTGTATATAAGGAAGGAGGTACAAAGAGTTTCCTTACATATTACAAAAAAATATAAATATAAAGGAAAATAAGAAAAAAGGGGTATCCCGTCTTTTTGGAATGAGGCATTATGGACAAAGCAGATAAAAACTACTGAAATATGCGCTTTTTCAATAGTATAGAAAAATAATAAAAGGAAAACTATAGAGAAGTATCCGTAAGTATTGCAGAAAGAGCAGGAAGATTATAAGAGGAGTAGGGCAATATAAAAGCATATGCCTAGATGCAAAGCACAGATATAATATAGAGGGTTCCATTCAGAAAACAGGGTTAAATAAGAGTGGGTTGAATTTAGACCATGGTCTTGAGCAGATAGAACAAGGTTCATCTGTAAAATGTGCATAGAGCAGAATGGAAGTGATGATGATAAAAGAGTAAAGTTCATCTTTAGAAGTTAGAACAATGAGAGCTTAGGAGAATAACAGGGGCGCATAATTAAAGGTATGAATCTACGTTAACGTGGTCCCTCAATAAGAATTTAGCAGTCACAGCAAAGAGTATATAAAGGAGGTTTATAAGTGTATCCAGCCTAGAACAAAAATAGATATATGTATAAATATACACTGCTCAAAAAAATAAAGGGAACACTTAAGCAACAGAATATAACTCCAAGTAAATCAAACTTCTGTGAAATCAAACTGTCCACTTAGGAGGCAACACTGTTTGACAATCAATTTCACATGCTATTGTGCAAATGGAATAGACAACAGATGGAAATTATTGGTAATTATCAAGACACACTCAATAAAGGAGTGGTTTTGCAGGTGGGGACCACAGACCACATCTCAGTACCAATGCTTTCTGGCTGATGTTTTGGTCACTTTTGAATGTTGGTTGTGCTTTCACACTCATGATAGCATGAGACGGACTCTACAACCCACACAAGTCGCTCAGGTAGTGCAGCTCATCCAGGATGGCATATCAATGCGAGCTGTGGCAAGGTTTGCTGCGTCTGTCAGCGTAGTGGCCAGAGGCTGGAGTCGCTACCAGGAGACAGACCAGTACATCAGGAGATGTGGAGGGGGCCGTAGGAGGGCAACAACCAAGCAGCAGGACCGCTACCTCAGCCTTTGTGCAAGGAGGAACAGGAGGAGCACTGCCAGAGCCCTGCAAAATGACCTCCAGCAGGCCACAAATGTGCATGTGTCTGCACAAATGGTTAAAAACTGACTCCATGAGAATGGTCTGAGTGCCCAACTGTTACGTGTTACGGAACCCCTCAGCACCCAGAATATGTTGTGCAGTTATATGTATGTATAATAGGTTCCATGTGAGATGTATGTCCCTAATGCATCAGCCCACAGGCTGCACCCCTGGGCAGAGGGGACAAGATTCCCCCTTCTGACCTCCCTCACCTTTGTAATTCCCACAGTAAATATCGGCAGGCTCTGGCCACCTGCAGCTATTGTAATTTATGTCTGGCCTGCTGCTTTTCAATTGGCCTGCCCTCTGTATCTGTGTGATATATTCTGTGTCCTGTGAGTAAAGTGTGGTCAGACTGGAAATATGTGGAGAAGTAGAGATCTTTTATATGCGCCCATGTAAGAAGGAATTCCAGCCAGCGTCCTTCATTCAGACTCCAGCCAAAGCAGAGTGAACCTCCTGAAACACGGGGTGGTACTGAAAGAGGTACTCCAGCACGGTAGACCCCGTTACACTGGTGGCAGACAGTGGGATGTGATACCCCGTCTACAGGAGGAAAGGAATGAATGGAAAACAACTACCAGAAGTTAAAGAGGACTACATTAAAAGATCTGGTGGAAGCCCGAGGGTTAATCTCCAGCAACAAAACAAAAGCGGATTTGATAGCAGCCATCGTGGAACACGACAGTGCAGCGCCCCCCAATGTGAACGTGGAGGAGACTGAATTCCAGAGGGAGGTAAAGAACAGACTGGCGTTCTATGGCCCAAACGCTGCAGTAGAGATCATACGAGAGGTGATGGCTGATGTGCGTACTGATCTGAAGGAAAAGATGGCCGAGTGGACCAGGATAGAGCTAGCCAAGATGGAGATGGCAGAGCGGACCAAAGTGGAGCTGGCCAAGATGGAGATGGCAGAGTGGAGAGAGGAGAGTCAGCGAGCAGGGGGAGCTCTGGCCTCCGACCAGGTACCTTCAACAGTAAGCCACAAAAAGATCCAGTATAATGCCTTCTGACAGTTGGGGGAGGCAGAGGAAGACATTGATGGCTTTCTGCAGGACTTTG
This sequence comes from Ranitomeya variabilis, assembly GCF_051348905.1. NCBI lineage: Eukaryota > Metazoa > Chordata > Amphibia > Anura > Dendrobatidae > Ranitomeya > Ranitomeya variabilis. Next base: position 745,486,271 of record NC_135235.1, on the reverse strand, counting down.
AGCAGCAGTGTGCCCTTCATCAAGTGAAGCCAGAGGAACGGGTTCAGATTCTGACCAACAAGCTGACAGGCCGAGCAGCGGACCCCTATCGCACGGTACCTGATGAGGACTGTATGGACTATGAGCGGATCAAAGAAGTGATCTTGGCCCGGTATGCGCTGACACCAGGGGTATACCGTCAAAAGTTCCACGGACTTATAAAATGCGTAACCGATACCCACACTGAATGGGCCTCTAAATTACAGTGGTCACTGCTACAGTGGGTACAAGGGAGCCAAGCAACCACTAAAGAGGACGTCCTCCAGCTCTTCTTGTCTTAATGGACTAACCCCCGAGACACAGGGATGGCTTCGGGACAGGTGGCCAATGACTCTTGAGGAGGCCGCTCGTCTGGCCTATGAACATCATGATGCCAGGAGGCCTCAGTTGTCCGGATCAAAGATGGTCACTAGGGGTCCGCCCATGGACCTGGAGGGCCCCAAACCACCAAAGATTGTAGGGGGACCAGCTAGAAACCCGGCCTACCACAGTTCCCCTGGGGCGCGATGCCACACCTGCCGTCAGCTGGGCCACCTGCAAAGACAATGTCCCAACCGGACTCAGCATACCCAGTAGCCAAAGGCGGGAACAGCTACCTTCAGCCGGGCCGCTGTTACTGCTACCAAGGCGAAGCTGACCCAACATTGGGGGCTACGACTAACCAAGGGGTGGAAGAGATGGAGGAAGTGCTGCATGAAGTGGACCTCGTGCAGGCAGCCCAGGCAGATAATCAACAACAGCATCGACAGGTCAAGTGGGTTAATGGGAAACGTATGCAGGGACTAAGAGATTCCGGGGCAACTTTGACCCTTGTGAAGCCTCATCTCGTCTGGGACCAAGAGAAGACGGACCGGACAGTGGCAGTCCGTGTAGCAGGGGGAGCCATACATCGACTGCCCACTGCCCGGATTCACCTGAACTGGGGAGTCGGGGATGGCCTTGTTGAGGTCGACTTGATGGAGGATTTGAACGCAGATGTCTTGCTGGGAAATGACTTGGGGCCCATGTTGTCTGCCTTCTCGGTTGCCCCTCTGGCTGAGACATATCCTGTGACCACCTGGAGACAAGCTCGAGCTGCGGAGACGAAATCACACTCAGAGGAGGCCCAGGTAAGACATCCCAGCCCTACACGTATTCCCATAGACAGGCACATTTCTTGGGCCACACCAGATGAATTTAAGAGGGAGTTACTTGAGGATCCTTCATTGGAGGGATATCATGGGAAGGCACAAGAGGGGAGAGGGGTACTGGAAGGGGAACAGTTTATATGGAAGCAGGGACTCCTCTACCGGATCACAGAGCAGCACCACACAGGGACGAGCCCCACTATAAAAACGACAGCTGGTAGTTCCCAAGAAGTATAGGCAGGAGTTACTGCGAATCTCTCATGACATACCCTTGGCCGGGCACTTCGGCGTCAGTCGCACCAGGCATCGTCTGACACAAAACTTCTTTTGGCCGGGGGTAACCTAAGATGTTCATCAGTACTGCCAGACCTGTGACAGTTGCCAGTGCATTGGCAAGAGGGGAGATCGATGCAAGGCCAAATTACGCCCCCTCCCCATTGTGGAGGAACCATTTAGCAGAGTAGTGGTCGATCTGATAGGGCCATTAGCCAAACCCAGTCTGTCAGGGAAAAGGTATATATTGACAGTGGTAGATTATGCCACACGGTATCCAGAGGCGGTTGCGTTACCTAACATACTGGCAGAGACGGTGGCGGCTGCCCTGCTCCAGGTTTTCTCACGGGTTGGATTTCCCCGGGAGATTATCTCGGACCAGGGTACCCAGTTTACAGCAGAGGTGACCAACCAACTGTGGAAGCTGTGTGGCATAAAGTCTATTAGAAGCGCCCCGTACCACCCGCAAACCAATGGGTTGTGTGAACGCTTTAACGGGACATTAAAACAGCTCATTGGGACTTTTACCAGGACCTACAGGGACTGGGATAAATTCTTGTCACACCTCCTGTTTGCCTATCGGGAGGTGCCCCAAGAATCCACGGGGTTCTCTCCGTTCGAACTGGTATACGGGAGACGGGTAAGGGGATCCCTAGACTTAGTGCTAGAACACTGGGATGGGGAGGGCATCATAGAAGGGGTACCTATTTTACCCTATGTGCTGGAATTCCGGGACCGCCTACAGGAGCTGACCCAAGCTGTACGTGGGAACATGCAGGTGGCCCAGTGGCACCAGCGTGTATGGTATGATCGGAGGGCCAGAGAACGCACCTTGGAAATAGGACAGAAGGTCCTGGTGTTAGAGCCCACTAGGCAGAACAAGTTCCAAGCTGCATGTCAGGGGCCCTACCAGGTAGTGGGGAAAATAGCCAACACCACCTATAATGTTGCTGATTGTGACGACCCCAGGGTTATCCACATGTTCCACGTGAATATGCTGAAGCTCTACCGGGAGAAAACCTGAAGAGGTAGTGGCCATCTGTGCACCTGAAGCAGAGGATTTAGCTAGACTTCCCTTGCCTGATGTCTTAGGGGAAAGGACTCAGTCTAAAACATGGGACCAGGTACACTTGGGTGAAGACCTAGAGAGAGGATGTTTTTGGGGAGACCAGGGTACACTCGCCTGGCACAACTCAAGGTTGAGACCCAGGATCAGACCCCCCTGCGACAACCCCCCTTCCGCGTCCCTGAGTCTGTACGAGAAGGGATGCGACAAGAGATACAGGAGATGTTGCGTTTAGGGGTCATTGAAGAGTCAGATAGTCCCTGGGCATCCCCCGTAGTGTTAGTGCCCAAGAAGGATGGGACTACACTGTTTTGTGTAGACTATCGTAAGCTCAATGAGAAAACGGTGACGGATGCATATCCCATGCCGCGTGTGGATGAGTTTTTAGACCGGCTGGCGGGGGCAAAGTATTTGACCACCATCGATCTATGCAAAGGCTACTGGCAGATTCCCCTTAGTCCTGACGCTATTCCCAAGTTGGCATTTGTCACCCCGTTCGGCTTATTCCAGTTTCGAGTTATGCCATTCGTGATGAAGACTGCCCCGGCGACCTTCCAGAGGCTGGCTGACCGGCTTCTGGATGGTCTCCAGGACTATGCTTGTGCCTACCTGGACGACATCGCCATCTACAGCACGACATGGGAAGAGCATCTAAATCACCTAGAGACAGTATTGGGAAGGATCTACAAGGCCGGAATCACCCTGAACCCAAACAAGTGTCACGTGGGCAAAGCAGAGGTTCAGTATTTAGGGCATTGGGTGGGAAGTGGGAAACAGCGACCAGAACCAGCCAAGATTGAGGCCATAGCCAAATGGCCCACCCCATGCACTAAAACCCAGGTCATGGCGTTTCTAGGGACAGTGGGGTATTATAGGAAATTCGTTCCAAATTACAGCAGCGTAGCCAAGCCCTCACTGATCTGACCCGTAAGAACCAACCCCGACAGGTAACCTGGACCCCAGAGTGTGGGGAAGCCTTCCGCCAGCTAAAGGACGCCCTCACCAATACCCCTGTATTGGCCGCACCCGATCCAACTAAATGTTTCCTTGTTCACACAGACGCTTCTATGTTTGGATTGGGGGCAGTACTGAGCCAAGTTGGGCCGGACGGCCAAGAACACCCAGTAGCTTACCTGAGTCGGAAACTACTGCTCCGTGAAGTAAGCTATGCGGCCATCGAGAAGGAGTGCCTGGCGGTAGTATGGGCACTCAAAAAGTTGCAACCATATTTGTATGGATGACAGTTTTCCCTCCTAACGGACCATAATCCCCTAGTCTGGCTTAATCGGGTCTTCGGAGACAACGCCAGATTACTTCGGTGGAGTTTAGCCCTACAACCTCTGGACTTCGCCATCCACTACAGACCCGGCAAACAAAATGGTAACGCCGATGGACTAAGTCGACAAACGGAACTTGTACCAACCCCATAAACTTCGGTCATCCCCAAACCGATCCGTTAAGGATCAGACTGTGTATGTACGATGAAAAGGGGAGCCATGTTACGTGTTACGGAACCCCTGAGCACCCAGAATATGTTGTGCAGTTATATGTATGTATAATAGGTTCCATGTGAGATGTATGTCCCTAATGCATCAGCCCACAGGCTGCGCCCCTGGGCAGAGGGGACAAGATAGCCCCCTTCTGACCTCCCCCACCTTTGTAATTCCCACAGTAAATATCGGCAGGATCCGGCCACCTGCAGCTATTGTAATGTATGTCTGGCCTGCTGCTTTTCAATTGGCCTGCCCTCTGTATCTGTGTGATATATTCTGTGTCCTGTGAGTAAAGTGTGGTCAGACTGGAAATACGTGGAGAAGCAGTGATCTTTTATATGCGCCCATGTACCAAGGAATTCCAGCCAGCGTCCTTCATTCAGACTCCAGCCAAAGCAGAGTGGACCTCCTGAAACACGGGGTGGTACTGAAAGAGGTACTCCAGCACGGTAGACCCCATTACACCAACATCCAAAGATGGGGGTTTTACTCACAGCCCAACACCGTGCAGGACGCTTGGCATTTGCCACAGAACACCAGTATTGGCAAATTCACCACTGGCGCCCTGTGCTCTTCACAGATGAAAGTAGGTTCACACTGAGCACATGTGACAGACATGACAGAGTCTGGAGACGCCATGGAGAGCGATCTGCTGCCTGCAACATCCTTCAGCATAACTGGTTTGGCAGTGGGTCAGTAATGGTGTGGGGTGTCATTTCTTTGGAGGGCCATGCAGCCCTTCATGTGCTTGCCAGAGGTAGCTTGACTGTCATTAGGTACGGAAATGAGATCCTCAGACCCCTTGTGAGACCATATGCTGGTGCGGTTAGCCCTGGGTTCCTCCTAATGAAGGACAATGCCAGACCTCATGTGGCTGGAGTGTTAGCAGATCCTGCAAGATGAAGGCATTGAAGCTATGGACTGGCCTGCCCGTTCCCTAGACCTGAATCCGATTGAACACATCTGGGACATCATGTCTCGCACCATCCCCCAATGTCACATTGCACCACAGACTGTCAAGGAGTTGGCGGATGCTTTAGTCCAGGTCTGGAAGGAGATCCCTCAGGAGACCATCCGCCGCCTCATCAGGAGCATGCCCAGGCATTGTAGGGAGATCATACAGGCACGTGAAGGCCACACACACAACTGAACAACATTTTCTTATCGTGAGGCATTTCCATTGAAGTTGGATCAGCCTGTAATTTGATTTTCCACTTTGAGTTTGAGTATCATTCCAAATCCAGACCTCCATGGGATATTAATTTTGATTTACAATGATCATTTTTAGGTTTTATTGTTCTCAACACATTCCACTATGTAATGAATAAAGATTTACAACTGGAATATTTCATTCAGTGATATCTAGGATGTGATATTTTAGTATTTTCTTTATTTTTTTGAGCAGTGTACGTCTGTACAGGAGCGGCGACAGAAGCAAGGAAGAGGACGTCATCGCATGAAGATGTGGAGCTCCGATGCAGACCGCCCCCCAGGTGAGTATAATATAACTTGTTTTTCTTATCTTTCAGGTTACATCGGGGGCTTATCTACAGCATTACAGAATGCTGTAGATAAGTCCACGATGACAGTGGCTGAAGCTTATACCAAAAAGTAGGTGACAGATTCCCTTTAATTCTGATTTTTGGGAGGCAGAATGAACAAAAAAACAGTAATTCATATTTTTTTATGCCTTTCCACATGTAGTAAAATTGTTAAGGCAGTTTTATTCTTCGGGTCAGTACTATAACAGGGATACCTCATTTATATTTTGTTATGTTTTAGTGCTTTTACAAAATAAAAACTATTTTATAGAAAAAAGAATCGCTTTATTATGAGAGCTATAACTTTTTTTGTTTTTCTGCTGACGGACCCGTATAGCAGCTTGTTTTTTTGCAGGACAAAATGACGTTTTCAGCTGTACAATTTTTATGTAGATTGGGTTTTTATCGTATTGTTTTTCACTTCTTGTTCAGCGATATGATGATAAAGCATAGTTTTTTGCCTTTTTTTTTTGCTTGCTTGTTTTTAAGGTGTTCACTGAAGGGGTTAACTAGTGGGACAGTTTTATAGATCACATTGTTCCAGAATAAGTGCACTTTTTTATATATATATATATATATATATATATATATATATATATATATATATTTATTTATTTATTTAATGGATTACTATTTTTTTGTATTTTATTTTGTGGGTTTTTGTTTGTTTTTTTTTTTTAATATTTTTACGTTTTATTAAGGCTGGGTTCACATTACGTTTACAGCAGCCCGTTCAACACATAGGGTAACGGGCTGCAGTAAACGTAAGTGCCGGTATGGCAGCACGCTAGTGCAGAGAGAGCATCTGCTAGCTCTATCTGCGCTAGCAATGACGGACCCGGAAACGCTGCAGCCCGCGTCTCAGGGTCCGTCACTCAATGACGGCACATCCCTGGCGCCCGCCCATTGTGGGAGGGCGCTAGTGATGCGTCCGATATTGGAGTGAATGGCAGCGTTAAACAGACTACGTTACACCACGTTATGCCGCAGTGTAACGTAGTCCGTCTAACGGACGCCCATAACGTAATGTGAACCCAGCCTAACTTTTTTTTTTACTCTTTTAAATTGTCCCAGGATGGGACATCACCTGTATAATGAGATCGCTGACCTATCTGATCACAGCGCCATATCTATACGGCAGTTTACGGGAACACAGCTCCTGTGACGCCGTGTATATATGGAGCAAGTCGGGAAGGGGGTTAAAGATGCTGTCTATGAATGGATGGATGAGCCAAGTTGTTTCCTTTCAAATACCTGTGCCTTCCTATACAGACCATAGGAAATATTCCTTCTAGTACAGACCATTTGCTAACATCCCTCTAAGCTTAGAATCCAGGAGTAAAGGTGCCAGGATTGACACCTACCTCCAGCAAAAGCCCTGTTGTGCTTACAATACTGGTATATCCAGTTTCACCCTTTTGTCAACTAAATGCAACTCTACTGCCTGATTGATTTCTATTATTGATTATTTATTTCATTCACACTCTACACGAGTTTTTAGATGATGAACAAGATATGATTCCCAGCAATAACATTACCACATACAAAATAGTTTCTACCTTGTATGAGTTCTCTGATGTGCAACAAGTTTTGAACTCGTAGTATAACATTTCCCACATTCTGGACATGAATATGGCTTCTCTCCTGTGTGAATTCTTTGATGTGTAACAAGATCTGGTCCCCTGATAAAACATTTCCCACATTCTGGACATGAATATGGCTTCTCTCCTGTGTGGATTCTTTGATGTTTAAGAAGATTTGATTTCTGGCTAAAACATTTTCCACATTCTGGACATGAATATGGCTTCTCTCCAGTGTGACTTCTTTGATGTTTAAGAAGATCTGATCTCTGGATAAAACATTTCCCACATTCTGCACATGTATATGGCATTTCCCCTGTGTGAATTCGATGATGCATAAGGAAATGTGATTTCTGGTTGAAACATTTTTCACATTCTGGACATGAATATGGCATCTCTCCTGTGTGAATTCTTTGATGTGTAATAAGATCTTGTCCCTGGGTAAAACATTTCCCACATTCTGGACATAGATATGGCTTTTCCCCTGTGTGACTTCTGTAATGTCTAAGCAATTTTGACTTCTGGTTGAAACATTTCCCACATTCTGAACATGAAAATGGCTTTTCTCCTGTGTGACTTTGCTGATGTATAAGGAACTGTGATTTCTGGTTGAAACATTTCCCACATTCTGAACATGAAAATGGTTTTTCTCCTGTGTGAATTCTCTCATGTGTAAGCAATTGAGATTTATATTTAAAATATTTCCCACATTCTGAACAGGAAAATGGTTTCTTCTCTGTGGGAATTATTTGATCTTCAACATCAATTTTGCTGCTTTCATTTTGCTTAACAGTCTGTGATGAATCCAAATAGGTGACTGATTTAAATGGCTCCGATGATTGATTTTTTCTCTGAAGGGCTAGAGGTATAGCTGGAATAATGGCATGCTTTTCATAGGTATCTGGTTTGACACCACAGTCATCTGCAAAGAATAAAACAGATTTTATTATTTTTCATTATCAATGCCTTATATTTCATATAATTTCTAGATACATAATTCTATACAACTGAAAGTATAATGAAACCATGACCTAAGACAGCAGTGAGCCACCTGTTCACAAATCCCATGGTACAGAACCTCTAAAGTACAATCGACAAACATAATACACAAACGCAGAAAAGTTTGAAGCAATAAAGGATTAAAAATAAGCTTTATTACATTATAATCCATAGCAACGGATAAAGATATACACCGTAAAACATGTAAGAGTCTTAAAGGGGTATTCCCATCTCTGATCAACTATCCAAAATACGTAGTAGGTGTAATAATAAAAATAGGAAATATGAAGTATAGTTCTTCTGACTCACTATGTTGCTCACCCCATGTGCAGGGCATTGCATTAGCTTAGGTATCCATGGTTACTACCACTCATACAGTGACTGATAGTTGCTAGTGGTCATAACCATGGATACCTAAGCTACTGCAATGCCCTGGACATGTTGTAAGTGAAATAGAGAATCAGGAAAACTATACCACATTTCTTATTGGAGGTATTTGCTATTATTATTACTACACCTACTATATTTTGGGATAGGATCTTGGAAATGAGAGTACCCCCTTCAGGCCTCCTTTACACGTCAGTGTGTCCGCGGTACGTGTGGTGACAGTTTTCATACGTACCAGAGACACTTAAACAGGTAGACCCATTGAAGTGAATGGATCTGCGTACAAGTCAGTGTGTTTCCGTGGATCGTGTGTCTGTGGGCAAAGCACGCTGACATAACTGTTTTTTAGCAGCAAAAGGGGCCACAAAACGTCTCGCACATGTGCACACCAATGACATCCGTGTGTCATCAGTGTGACACGTACCGGCACCTGGGAATCAGCGGTACTGTTTGAGCTGATCCCTGGCTCCGGGTGTTTAAAACAGCTCAAATCATTGTACCCTGCTCTGCCCGTGATCAGCGCAAGCAGGGGACAATGTTGAGAGATGTATTCGCCCCCTGCGGTCTACATCATTTTATTCTAAGTATAAAATAAAAAGTCACATTATACTCACTTTAACACCTAATCCAGTAAAGCCATTGTCCCATGTAAAGAAACAAATGAAAAAACAAAAATATCCCTCACCTCTCTAAAGTTGAAAGAATCCAATGTGTCCCACGCTGTAATCCATCTGTGTGACATTTGCTTATCATCATAAGCCGTGACCTGAGGCAACCACTCACATTGAAAAGCTGGGTATAATGACTCCTTGCACCCTGATTTCTCACGGTGAACTGCAATGATCTCACTGAGGTCATCACAGTTCATAGGCCCGCTCTCGCTGCAGGGAGTCATTTTCCCCTGCTATTCAGCAGGAGTGGTTACGTCATAACCCTCCATCAAACTCCATCGCACCCAAAAGCACTACAAATATTGGCTGGAGACTAGCTCATTACACCTTTATCCACCCCCAATTCCTCAAGATGGTTGGACCATCATTGTAAATAAGCCCCTGTACTTTGTTTCACTCTAAGCTCTTACGGGCAGGGTCGTCTAGATCTTTGCATTAATTATAATTATTGTACCATCGTTAACTTTGTTATGACTGTTGTATATGAACTGTTGAATTGTAAAGCACTGCGGAATATGTTGACGCTATATAAATAAAGATTATTATTATGATGAGCAAATGTCACACAGATGCATTAAGGCATTGGTAACTCGATTCATTCAAGATATTGTTGTATTATTTTTGTTTGTTTACAGGGGACAATGGCTTCAGGGGATTAGGTGTTAAGGGCTTGTACCCATTACCGTGAAAAAAAGGTTCCGAAATAGAAAATTAGGACTAATGTCCTGAACATGCCATGCGATTTTCAAGCAAGTACCATCCGATTTTTCACACCTAGCATCCAATTGACATCCGAATGCCATGTGATTGTTATTCGATTGCAATACGATTTTAACATGAACTTTGACATAAAGAATTACTCTGTAATTTACACATATTTTTCCAAGGATATTTACTTCAATAAATAAATATATTGAAATGCCGGCAATTCATCTGCCGCGAACAGTAGAATCACAGAGTGACATGACAGAATAGAATAGATAGATTACAAACAGTATATATACAGTCATGGCCAAAAGTATTGACACCCCTGCAATTCTGTCAGATAATACTCAGTTTCTTCCTGAAAATGATTGCAAACACAAATTCTTTGGTATTATTATCTTCATTTAGTTTGTCTTAAATGAAAAAACACAAAAAGAATTGTCCTAAAGCCAAATTAGATAAAATTCCACACCAAACATAAAAAAAGGGGGTGGACAAAAGAATTGGCACCTTTTGAAAAATCATGTGATGCTTCTCTAATTTGTGTAACTAACAGCACCTGTAACTTAACTGTGGCACCTAACAGGTGTTGGCAATAACTAAATCACACTTGCAGCCAGTTGACATGGATTAATGTTGACTCAACCTCTGTCCTGTGTCCTTGTGTGTACCACATTGAGCATGGAGAAAAGAAAGAAGACCAAAGAACTGTCTGAGGACTTGAGAAACCAAATTGTGAGGAAGCATGAGCAATCTCAAGGCTACAAGTCCATCTCCAAAGACTTGAATGTTCCTGTGTCTACCGTGCGCAGTGTCATCAAGAAGTTTAAAGCCCATGGCACTGTGGCTAACCTCCCTAGATGTGGACGGAAAAGAAAAATTGACAAGAGATTTCGACGCAAGATTGTGCGGATGTTGGATAAAGAACCTCGACTAACATCCAAACAAGTTCAAGCTGCCCTGCAGTCCGAGGGTACAACAGTGTCAACCCGTACTATCCGTCGGCGTCTGAATGAAAAGGGACTGTATGGTAGGAGACCCAGGAAGACCCCACTTCTTACCCCGAGACATAAAAAAGCCAGGCTGGAGTTTGCCAAAACATACCTGAAAAAGCCTAAAACGTTTTGGAAGAATGTTCTCTGGTCAGATGAGACAAAAGTAGAGCTTTTTGGGCAAAGACATCAACATAGAGTTTACAGGAGAAAAAAAGAGGCATTCAAAGAAAAGAACATGGTCCCTACAGTCAAACATGGCGGAGGTTCCCTGATGTTTTGGGGTTACTTTGCTGCCTCTGGCACTGGACTGCTTGACCGTGTGCATGGCATTATGAAGTCTGAAGACTACCAACAAATTTTGCAGCATAATGTAGGGCCCAGTGTGAGAAAGCTGGGTCTCCCTCAGAAGTCATGGGTCTTCCAGCAGGACAATGACCTAAAACACACTTCAAAAAGCACTAGAAAATGGTTTGAGAGAAAGCACTGGAGACTTCTAAGGTGGCCAGCAATGAGTCCAGACCTGACTCCCATAGAACACCTGTGGAGGGATCTAAAAATGGCAGTTTGGAGAAGGCACCCTTCAAATATCAGGGACCTGGAGCAGTTTGCCAAAGAAGAATGGTCTAAAATTAGAGCAGAGCATTGTAAGAAACTCATTGATGGTTACCGGAAGCGGTTGGTCGCAGTTATTTTGGCTAAAGGTTGTGCAACCAAGTATAAGGCTGAGGGTGCCAATACTTTTGTCTGGCCCATTTTTGGAGTTTTGTGTGAAATGATCAATGTTTTGCTTTTTGCTTCATTCTCTTTTGTGTTTTTTTTTTAAGACAAATTAAATGAAGATAATAATACCAAAGAATTTGTGTTTGCAATTATTTTCAGGAAGAAACTGAGTATAATCTGACAGAATTGCAGGGGTGTCAATACTTTTGGCCATGACTGTACATAGAGTAGATATAAAGATGTCAGTCACACATATAATTAGCACAGTGTTGCGCAGCTTACTGTACATGTATTTAATTAAATGGTTATTTTTCTGAAAAAAAAATTGCATGGGCTTAATTTTCATACCCAGCAGAGGTAAAGCAGATGACTGTGGGCTGATGTTAATAGCCTGGGAAGGGGGGTAATTCCCATGGAGCTTCCCAGGCTATTAATATCAGCTCCCAGTTTTATACTTAGCCTTTACTGATTATAATAGGGGAGCCCCAAAAAGTTTTGTAGGGTTGCCCTATAATTAATATCCAGTAAAGGCTAGGCAGACAGCTGCGGGCTGATAATAGCCTGGGAAGGGGACATGTATATTGGCCCCATTCTAGACTAAAAACATCAGCTCTCAGCCACCCCAGACAAGGCTCATCCACAGGGTACATTAATGGAGAGGTGTCTATAGGACGTCCCCTTTACTAACTCCATGGTCAAATTATGCATATAAAAAAAACACCTTTGTATTTGTAAAAACACACTGAGAATAAAATCCTTTAATTGAAAGAATGACACAGATTCCTTTAACAAACCTAAATTAAACCATACTCACGTAATCGCCCAGTCAGCTGAAGCCAATGTCCCCTGTTACAATTAAAATAATCAATTTGTTCCGCGTCGCATCTATCTCTGCTACATCCAGACTGAATTGTTGCATGATGCGACTGTACAGCGTGCCATCCAGCAGAAAAACTGAGCCGAACGTGCTTGCTCAGCTCAGTGTTTCACAGTGTACTAATTTCACCTCACAGTGAGCATGAGAAAGTTCCTAGGATCGTGGTGCGAAAAGAAAGGTCCTGGGAATTCAGAGCCAATGAACTCAGTTCAACTCCCTAGCATCAGTGCTAGCGCAGTTAGAATTCTTCCCACGGTGATAGCGCTGACAGTGAGTTGAACTGAGTTCATTGGTTGTGAATTCACGGGACCTTTCTGACGGCATCGTGAACATGAGAACTTTCTCACGCTTGTGGTGACATCAATGAGGTGAAGAGAATTCACCGTGAGACACTGAGCTGAGCAAGCACAAACAGCTCAGTGTCTCTGCTGGATGGCAGCCTGCCATGTAGATGTAGCAGAGCTAGGCCTGTCATAGGACAAATGGATTAGCATCTTCTCTGCGGACAGGTGAGAAATATTGTTGTTAATTATTTTAATTCTGTTGCAGGAGACATTGCCTTCAGTGGACTGGGCGATGATGCGAGTATGGTTTATTTTAGATTCATTAAAGGAGTCGGTGTCATTCTTTCAATTAAAGTCTTTATTGTTTTTTTGCTTTTTTAATTCAATTTGTCTATGGGGTTAGTAATGGGGGCATCTTATTGACACCTCTCCATTACTAATCTCTGGGCTTGATGTCACCTGACAATACAAAGGTAACATCAATCCCCCATCACCACACTTGCCACTGCACCAGGGCAAGTGGGAAGAGCGAGGCTAAGTGCCAGAATTGATGCATCTTATATATGCGCCATTTCTGGGGAGGCTGAGAGCTGATGTTTTTAGTCTGGAATGGAACCCAATGTCCATGGTCCCTTTGTAAACTGTTAATATCAGCCTGCAGCTGTCTGCCAAGCCTTTGCTGGTTATTAATTATAGTGTTACTTTCAGTCATTTTTTTGAGGGAGCCCCCATTTTAATAACCGGGAAAGGCTAAGCATACAGCTGTAAACTGATATGAATATCCTGGGAAGCGCCATGTTTATTACCTCATTCCCAGGCTATAAATATCTGCCCCCAGCTGTCCGCTTTCCCTCTGCTGGTTAATAAATGGTCGGTGAAAATGCCAGTTTTTTCAGAAAATAATTTGGTAACTAATAAAATACATGTAGGGTAAGCTGCACACAGTACTAATTCTGTATGTGACTGACATAGTTAAATCTATCTATTCTATTCTGATAGGTCACGTTGCGATTTTACTGTACACAGCAGATTAATTGCCGGCTTTTCAGAGGACATGGATGTGTAAAACAAAAAAATATGACAACACTCGCATGGTCCGAGTACAGTACGATTTTTTTCTCGCACCCATTGACTTGCATTGGCGAGTCTCTTCCCAGATACAAGTACAGTTGAAGCATGCTCATAGAATAACCCTGATATGAGTGCGGTCTGATTTTTTTATCGGATTGCACCTGTCCATTTTTCTCGCAGATGAGTATGAGCCCTTAATGTGATTTTTATTTTATTTTTAATTTTACTCTATGTAGACAGTGGGCTCTGAATACAACGCTCAACATTGTCCCCTGCTCCTGCTGATCGCAAGCAGAGCAGAGGACAATGAAGTGAGCTGTGTTCAATACCTGGCACCGGGAATCAGCGCAAACAGTACCGCTGATTCCCAGGCGCCTGTAAGGGTGATACTGTTGCGGTACATGGTTGCCACACGTATGAAACACAGACAAAGATATCTCCAGGTTAGACAAAATTGTTGCCATGACTTTATCTACAATGTAGAGTTGCCTGCGTCCTTCTGTCCAAAACTGGTATAGAGTGAACCTGCACAGTGTGGCCAGAGTTAGAAGGACGTGTCCAGCGTTAATAGAGGTGACAGTGAGAATGGAGGAGTGACGAGGATGGAGGAGTGTGGCGCTGGAAATTGCAGTATGCGCAGGCGCTGAACGAATGTAAGGACTTACCGTGAGTTCCAGCGAAGCTGAAAGAGGAGTGTTGGGCCAGAGTCAGCGCCTGCATATGGTGCGATCTCCGGCGTTATTTTATTGAAGACAAATTCACACAGTGTCTTAAACAAAATTTTACTTAAATATTTAATTCAGACAGCGCATAGCAGGTGAGCGGGGGAAAGGTCTATTGTTTTTCTTGTCTGTTTGTATGTATAGAACGACAGCAGACATGCAGGATGGGGGAGTATATAACAGGGTGTGGGACAAATACCAGGCTGGGGGAGCATATATCATGCTAGGGGAGCATATGCCTGGCTAGGGGAACAAATACCAGGATGGGGGAGCATATACCAGATTGGGGGGAGCATATACCAGGACTAGCTATTGAACCAGTTCTACAGTACACCCGACTTGCGAGCATTTTTATTGGTACATTTTTGTGCTATGTTTACCCCTTCAAGACCTTCCTCTTTTTCTTGTTTCTGATTTTTGCTCCCCTTAATCCCAGAGCCATAACTTTTTTATTTTTCCGTCAATATGGCCATATTAGGGATTTTTTTTTGCAGGACAAGTTCTATTTATGAATGACACCATTGGTTTTACCATATCATGTACTCAAAAATGGGAAAAAAAATTCCAAGTGTGGTGAAATTGCAAAAAAAAGTGCAATTCCGCAACTTTTTTTGGATTTGTTTTTGTTACCATGTTCACCAAATGCTAAAACTGACCTGCCATTATGATTCTCCAGGTCATTATGAGATCATAAACACCAAACATGTCTAGGGTCTTTTTTATTTATGCAGTGAAAAAAATAAATAAATTATAGTTTGTATAAAAATAAATAAATGCACCATTTTCCAAGACCCGTAGCTTTTCCATTTTTCGTGATTTCGGGTTGGGTGTGGTTTTATTTTTCGTGTGCCGAGCTGACGTTTTCATTGATAACATTTTGGTGCAGATACGATCTTTTGATCACCCTTTATTTCATTTTAATGGCATTTTGACTTTTTTTTCCCCCACACTGCGCCGTTTAGCGATCAGGTTAATCCTTTTTTATATTGATAGATCGGGCGATTCTGAAAGCCAAATATGTGTAGGTTTGATTTTTTGTATTGTTTTATTTTGAATGGGGCAAAATGGGGGTGATTTATATTTTGTTTATTATTTTTTTGTTTTTGTTTTGTTTTTAGTTTGGCATCCTTCAATAGTCTTCATGGGAGACTAGAAGCTGCCATAACCCGATAATCTGCTACATACAGGTGATGATCAGATCGCCTGTATGTAGCAGTATACCTCACTTGCTATGAGCACCTACCACCAGGCGTCTGTGAAGAAACCAGAGTATATCTTAATGAGGCTGCTTTCACACATCAGGTTTTTGCCGTCAGACTAAATCCGGTGGAGCAACATAAATTGTGAAAAACTAATGCGACGAATCCGGTTTTCCACCGGATCCGGCTAGCGGATCTGGCAAAAGACCTGGTCCACCGCATCAGTTTTTCATCCATTTTTCAACAGATCCGGTTTTTAAAAACGCCCATGGGAGGCCCCCAAATGTGACTGGTTACTGAAAACCTATATATACAGTGTTCCTACAGCCCATCTTTGACAGGTTGTAGAGGAGCAAGTGGCGAAGATGGAAGGCGTGATGGCAAACATTCTGAAGATTAATGTGGATTTTACTGTTGAGGCGAATCATTGAAAGTGATTGTTCTGGAGAAGGAGAGAGAGAGACAACGCATCATTCGTCTGCGCCAATGACGTTTGTGGATCCACCCAATCAATGCACAGAGAATGACGCGTGGGGTGTATTCAACATTATACATGGAGTTAAGAAGAAACCCTGAGAAGTTTTTCAGCTACGTGCAGATGAAAGTGGAGAACTTCGACATGTTGGTGGAACGGATTGGACACCTCATCGCAAGAAGTGATACATATTTCCGCTTCTCAGTTTCACTGGCAGAGCGTCTGATGGGGACTCTTCGGTAAGCCATTTTTATTCTCCTGCTGTTAAAGCTGACTTATAACTGTAATGTTGTTGCTGGTATTTTGTACGAATTTTTGCTTTGCTTTTTTTCCTCAGATTCCTTGCAACTGGAGCATCCCTTTCATCACTCCATTTCCAGTTCAGACTGGGGCTACCATATCGGGAATTGTGAAGCACACCTGCCGTGAATTGTGTGACTCTTTACATGGCGAGTTTATACCACATCACACAACGGAGAGCTGGCTGGAAATAGAAAACTTTCAACAAATCTGTCAGTTTCCCAATTGCTTGGGTGAAGTGGATAGGAAACATATCCGCATTGTCAAACCTGCTACATCTGGATCTGAATATTTTAACTACAAAAAAAATATTTCTCCATTGGCCATCACAGACACAGAATACAAATTTATAGCTGTCGATATTGGGGCCTATGGCCGCTCCAATGATTCCCAAGTTTTTAAAGTGTCTGCAATGGGGCGTCATCTCTATGGAAACAGCTTCCAATTTCCACCACCAAGACTGCTGCCTGAAACTTCGGGGCCGCCAATGCCTTTTGTATGTGTTGGAGATGAAGCGTTCCAACTCTTGGCACACCTGCTGAAGCCATACTCAAGTAGTGGATTGACGTCAACTAAGAGAGTCTTTAATTACCACCTAACACGAGCACGAAGAATGGTGGAGCGCGCTTTTGGGATTCTGAAGACTGATACTGTTGAGGAGTTGGTGAAAGCTTGTGTGGTCCTGCACAATTTTGTTATATGCAAGGAACAGATTTCCATTGATGACCACTTTGAAGAAATCACCTTGCATGATTGTCAGAACATTACTTATAGAAGTTCTGTGTCAGTTTCCAGAATGAGGGACAAATTTGCTGAATACTTTATTTCACCTCAAGGAAGAGTACATTGACAGGGTGAGAGAGTTTGGGTAACAAGGGTCAAGACAAATTTTTTAAAGTATTGGACCTGGTTGGGATTTACCCAAATTATCGTACCTGGTTGGGTTTTACCTAAAGTATTGGACCTGGTTGGGTTTTACCCAAAGTATCGTATCTGGTTTGGTTTTACCGAATGTATTGTACCTGTTGTACCCAAAGTTTCATACCTGGTTGGGTTTTTCCCAAAGTATTGTACCTTGTTATACCCAAAGTATTTAACCTTATAATGTAATAAATGAAACAAAATTCTTAAACCAAAAAATTTTTGATTTACTAAATTTTTATAAATTTAAAAAAGTGTGGAGTGGAGATAATACTGGAGGGGCTGTCAGATTGGGACACTTCGACAGTGGGAGTGTGGAGTAAGGATTGTGGTGGTGACGGATCAGGAGGAAAAACAGAAGGTGAAGGGGTGGAGAAAGAAAGAGAACGTGTGGACATAAAACCGGGAGTAGTGTTGGGAATTTGGAAGGTTTGAAGTGTGGAGTGGAGGGATTGGGAGGAAGAGGTGGTGGGTGGAGAAGAGGGTTGTGTTTGGGGCATGATGGGTGTGGAAGGAGACTGGTGGTAGTGGGCAGGGAGTGGAGGCACAGATGATGTGGTTGGGAACTGGTACAAGGCAGAATGCTGGTACTGTATAGGAGGGAGAGGAGGGACAGTGGCTGGAGGGGGGGCAGGTGCGGGAGTAACTACCGGGGCGGGTGGAGGGGCTTGGGAGCTAACATGTGCTAGGGCAAACTGGCAGGCTTGCATTACATGCATCCGCTGGTCAGGAGATAGCTTGTCTATGCGCTCGAGTAGTACTGCCTGGAAAAAGGAGTGATTTGGTGATTTACTGGGATCTGAATGCATCCTATCCTGACGTGTGTGCGACTCAAGAATACTGTTGTTGAGCAAATTAAATCCTGCAGTCATTTGCTCAAACAACAGTTTAAGACAGTTCTGGAAGGATGCATTCAGATGCGAGAACTCGGGCGTATAGCTCTTTTCCTGACCCCTCTGGCGCTGCTGCCCAGAACCTACAGGTGTTCTCGAGGTGGCAGCTGTGTCAGAGGGGTGGGGTAAAGGAAAAGATATATCTTCACCAGCAGCTTCATGTAACGAAGTCTGCCACGATGCTTCAGCGCTGGTGGATGGGACCGAGGGAAGGCTTGGAAGGTGCAGAGGGGTCGGGTCTGTCGAAGTGTTCTGCGGTGGCGGACTCCTGAGGGATCACCCCAGAAGGGTTCAACTCTGCAGGCTCCTGAGTGCTAAAGACGGTGCTGTGGAATTGAAAAAAAAAAAAAAAAGACAATTAATATATTGATATTGCATGGCGCTAGCTGAAACCCCCAAAAAAGTGTTAGACATACGCACTTGATTCTGGGCCCGAACATCGAGGTCCTCTCAGTTGTCCCCAAGCTGTTGGCATACTTCTTCCCAGAGCCGTCGGGTAACACCAAGATCAGCGTGGCGGCGGTCCTCCATGTTCCACCGTGGCTCCCGCTCTCGGATAAGATCGATGAGGAGGTCGATGTCTAACCCGGCCTCCTAACCATCCGAGTTAAAAAAAAAGTTAAAAAAAACAAAATAAAGAAAACAAAGACAGACTCAAAACAACAACATAAAGTGGAAAAAAATATATAGGCTTATGTGTACTGTAATGTCTGTGATGATGTGGTTCTGCGATGCATGCAAGAACCTTACCAATTGCGAGCCCGCTCCAGGTATTTCTCCACCCCTTCCATCTTTTTCTGGAAGCACCTCTGATGATGTAGCTTCCTGTTATACAAAAATGATATTATTATAATAATAATAAATAAATATATATTTTGTGAACATCACCAAAAAGAAAGAAAAAAAAAAACAAAAAAAAAAACACATTTAGTTACCTCACAGCGCTGACGACGCGAGGGAGGGCTCCCAGAAGAAGACATAGCTGGCTGCTGGCAGGCTGTGGCTGGCTGTTAGCAGGCTGTTGCTGGTTGTTGCTGACTGCTTGGGCAGGTTCAGCTCTGGCGGCAGGTTCAGATCTGGAGGCAGGTTCAGATCTGGAGGCAGGTTCAGATCTGGAGGCAGGTTCAGCTCTGGAGGCAGGTTCAGCTCTGGAGGCAGGTTCAGCTCTGGAGGCAGGTTCAGCTCTGGAGGCAGGTTCAGCTCTGGAGGCAGGTTCAGCTCTGGAGGCAGGTTCAGCTCTGGAGGCAGGTTCAGCTCTGGAGGCAGGTTCAGCTCTGGAGGCAGGTTCAGCTCTGGAGGCAGGTTCAGCTCTGGAGGCAGGTTCAGCTCTGGAGGCAGGTTCAGCTCTGGCTCTGGTGGCAGGTATTCTCTGTGTCTTGCTGGCTGGTAAATGGATGAGTGAAGGACTACCTGGCAGGCTTTATATCTGTTTCCTAATAGGGGGCTGGCAAATTGTATCGGAGCATGCGCAGTTAAAAAAAAAAAACAGAATCCGGCACCGGAATCCGTCATTTGCCGGATCCGGTGCCTTCCGGCTCCCATAGCCTTCCATTCTAGCAAACAGCTGGCACTGTCCGTTTTTTCACCACAGACAAAAAAAGTAACTTTGTACTTTTTTCCAGATGCCGGACAAATACTTTTCGCCGAATCCGGCGAAAGACGGACGAAACGTGAGGCCATCCGGCGATAATACAAGTCTATGAAAAATAAAAACGAACCGGCGGCAGGTTTCGCTGGATCCGTTTTTTTTCACAAATCGCCTGATTGAGCCTGACTGCAAAACCTGATGTGTGAAAGCAGCCTTACCCAGACAACAATGTTTTTTTGCAAACCAATAAGAATTGACTTTTATCTGTATATTGGCTTGTGGATTTAAGTGCTTATATCTGGTGGGTCAGGATGACAGACTTGAAAACTGATATACTATTTAACATGCTGTGTAAAGGTACCGTCACACTAAACGACTTACCAACGATCACGACCAGCGATACGACCTGGCCGTGATCGTTGGTAAGTCGTTGTGTGGTCGCTGGGGAGCTGTCACACAGACAGCTCTCTCCAGTGACCAACGATCAGGGGAACGACTTCGGCATCGTTGAAACTGTCTTCAACGATGCCGAAATCCCCCTGCAGCACCCGGGTAACCAGGGTAAACATCGGGTTACTAAGTGCAGGGCCTCGCTTAGTAACCCAATATTTAACCTGGTTACCATTGTAAAAGTAAAAAAAAAAAAAAAAAAAAACACAAACACTACATACTCACATTCTGATGTCTGTCACGTCCCCGCCGGCGTCCACAGGGTTAAAACTGCTTTCGGCAAGAGCGCTGCTAATGCACGCGCTGCTGCCGAGAGCTTTCCTGCACTGCATGTGTCAGCGCTGGCAGTAACAGCGGTGACTTCACTGCTGTGCTCTGCTTTACGGCCGGCGCTGACACAGTCTGTGCAGGGAAGCTCTCGGCAGCAGCGCGTGCATTAGCAGCGCTCCTGCCGAAAGCAGTTTTAACCCTGGGGACGTGACAGACATCAGAATGTGAGTGAGTATGTACTGTTTTTTTTTTTTACTTTTACAATGGTAACCAGGGTAAATATCGGGTTACTAAGTGCGGCCCTGCGCTTAGTAACACGATATTTACCCTGGTTACAAGTGAACACATCGCTGGATCGGCGTCACACACGCCGATCCAGCGATGACAGCGGGTGATCAGCGACCAAAAAATGGTCCTGATGATTCCCCAACGACCAATGATCTCCCAGCAGGGGCCTGATCGTTGGTCACTGTCACACATAACGAGATCGTTAGCGGGATCATTGCTACGTCACCAAAAGAGTGACGTTGCAACGATATCATTATGTGTGACTCAGCCTTAAGTCTGTAATAGTGACTTGTACATGGCGAGTGTTTATATTTGTTTACTGTGTGCCGATATGCTAATTGTGTATTGTATTCTATAACCAGTTTGTTGACTTCGAAGGTAGATAGGGAAAGGAAGTGAGGGGGACTGAAGGACACAGGGTAATTCTAAAAATAGCTTACATGACTCTGGTATAAAAAAACTCAGATCTCATCACTTAAACTGAAGTAAAACAGAGCTACCAGCCGCACATTCTGCAAACCACCCAACGGATGAGAGACAGGACTGCAGCCAATTCATCATGGCACCATCACGAGGGACACGGATCTATGATTCTATAGGAAACAACCTAGGGGTTTTCGGCTCCGGTTGGAAGGACACAGATCTGATCCAGTGACCATCTCTGAACCATGGATATGTTTGGAGAAAGCCAGGTTGGGGACCCGCTGGTCGCCTGGTTCCATTAAGATGGTCGGATAAGCCAGGTGGTGACTCTCGTGTCAACTGGCTTTGGACATTGTATTGACTCTATGGACTGTTCTTGGTCATCTCCCTATGCTTGTCGTTACCTCTTCTCTATGTGTGTATCACAGGTGGAATAACGACCCTGGGAGCTCTTACATAACATCTACCATTATCCCGGCGAGTCAGCGGAAGGGAGGGACCCTGTAATGTGCACCATCTTGGGGGTAATTGCTGGGACTGTTCTGTTTGCTATTGTGTGTTGTGGTTCAATAAAGTATTGCCACACTGTTATACCCTAACCCTGTGTTGTCTGAGTAGCATCACGCCCACGTTTAACGGGAGAGCGGGATTAGGCGGGACGATCCCTGGTCCATGCGGTTTCGGCTAGCGGAATTGAGCGCCCATCGACGCCCCGTTTCCTCATAGCAAGCCGGCACTGACAACCATAGAGGTCTCTGAGATGTCTGGTAGTCATGCCAACCCACCGGTGACCTGCAATAACATAACGGGGGGTCACCGATGGGCGGATTTCTGGCCCGATGGCCTGAAGCATGTGTTAAACATCACTGTCAGAGTTCAAAACAGCTGCCGTGTGCCAGAAAAGATGTAGGCTCACCGCCGGAGCCCACATTAAAGGGAGGGAAGCGACCTCCACAGTACTAGTACGGCGGAAATCATAAAGGGGTTAAAGGGAACCTGTCACCAGAAATAACATTGATAACCTACAGATATGCAGTCAATCTGCAGGTTAAACAGTGTTATGCTGCTTGGTACCCACACACAGCTGAATGCAAAGAGGAGAAAATTATTATTATACATTTTTATAGCGCCATTTATTCCACAGGGCTTTACATGTGAAAATGATCTTTATTCTTAGCAGTATGGTCATTTCAAAAATGTTTGCTCATTTCTGCATCAAGATACGGGCTTTTTCTTCCCAAAGGAGCTCACACAACACATCACGTAAAGCAGGGTATCAATAATCAATTGTGTACAGAAGGTATAGAGAAAAACCTTTGTACATAGAAGAACTTCATATGCTGGCATGTCACGTCTCACCATGACTACTCCGTAATGTTCTTGTTCTGGAATACTCCTGCATTTTCTAACCAGCCTTCACAACATAGTCCATGGTTGCGCTGGTGGAGATGCTGCACTAAATTCACAGGGTCACTTAGTTCATTGTGTAAAGGTACCTTCACACTGAACAACTTAACAACGATAACGATAGCGATCCGTGACGTTGCAGCGTCCTGGATAGCGATATCGTTGTGTTTGACACGCAGCAGCGATCAGGATCCTGCTGTGACATCATTGGTCGGAGCTAGAAGGCCAGCACCTTATTTCATCGCTGGATCACCCGCTGACATCGCTGAATCGGCGTGTGTGACGCGGATTCAGCGAGGTCTTCACTGGTAACCAGGGTAAACATCGGGTTACTAAGCGCAGGGCCACGCTTAGTAACCCGATATTTACCCTGGTTACCATTGTAAAAAAAAAAAAAAAAACACACTACATACTCACATTCCGGTGTCTGTCGCGTCCCCCGGCGTCCGCTTCCCTGCACTGTGTCAGCGCCGGCCGTAAAGCAGAGCACAGCGGTGACGTCACCGCTCTGCTTTAGGGCCGGCGCTTACACAGTGCAGGGAAGCGGACGCCGGGAGACGCGACAGACACCGGAATGTGAGTATGTAGTGTTTGTTTTTTTTTTACAATGGTAACCAGGGTAAATATCGGGTTACTAAGCGTGGCCCTGCGCTTAGTAACCCGATGTTTACCCTGGTTACCCGGGGAATTCGGCATCGTTGGTCGCTGGAGAGCCGTCTGTGTGACAGCTCTCCAGCGACCACACAACGACGCTGCAGCGATCGGCATCGTTGTCTATATCGCTGCAGCGTCGCTTAATGTGACGGTACCTAAAGAGTCAAATTAGCTAATCTGTTATTACCAGAGTTAAGTGGTTACCTGGTTTTGACTAGATTATTACCGGACCCTACTTCTAAATCCTTTCCCGATTTGCCTACATATTTCTTGTTGACCTCAAAACGGTTTGGCTTCTCACTTGACTGTCCTTCCAGGACCGATACAGTCACTAGAAACTTGACATATAATTACAGTAGAATCTGTGACATCAGTATTTAGTGGATACTGCTCACCTGGGTAGTGATATGTAGGAATCTCCTTTTTACAAAACTCATCACCCCTCACATTTGTCTCTGTAGTATTAATATGGGTCAGATCTTCACCCTGAAACAAATATTGTAAAAGTCACAGACAGATGGAGAAGTCACATCTATGATCAGCTCTAATCCTGCCATCTCCACCGTTCTCATTACACAAGTATAAAACATATAATACTGGGGGATAAAACAAGACTGAGCACAAGACCTTCACAGCTGTCTACATATCATAGGGGAGATCTCATGACACCTTCTCTCCATCTACCTGATGATCCTGAGGAACATTGGGATCTTCTTGTTTACAGTCCCGTGGAAGAAGAGGACGAGGATATCTCTCTGGTGTTGTCCTCTTACTGGATAAATCTGGAGGAAACACATACAGGGACTGAAATCATTCTTTACATACACATAATTATAGGCCATGTGTATTTAGTCCTGTCTATTACCTGGTGATGTGAGGGGCTGGGGAACTTCCATCATAACATCCTTATACACATCTTTGTGTCCTTCTAAATACTCCCACTCCTCCATGGAGAAATAGATGGCGACATCCTGACACCTTATAGGAACCTGGCACATACAAAGATACCGTCATCCCCAGATCCCTTCATAGCATTACTGTATAATGTCCCAGCAGTGTCACCTCTCCAGTCAGCAGCTCAACCATCTTGTAGGTGAGTTCTAGGATCTTCTGGTCATTGATGTCCTCATATATCAGGGGGTGAGGTGGAGGCCCTGTGATTGGGCTCAGGGGTCTTTCCCATCCTTCAGACACAGGGTCCTGACAGCGCTCACTAGAGGTCTTCTTCACTACTGCGTAATCCTGGTTATGGAGAGACATATTAATAAATCTCACTACAGACATTTCCTGAGTCCTCACCTCTCCAGTTCTGTCCATCTCTTATTCCCATAGATAATAATTATGGAATGTGACGTCATCAGAATCTCTCACCTCTCCAGTAAGCCGGAAGAGGATCTCTAGGGTGAGGTGTAATAGCTTCTCCGCCATCTTGTCCATAGCCATTCGTTAAAGTTTAAAGTACATTTTCTAGAAGATAATCACTATAACGATTGTATCTGCCAGGATCCTAAATAGAAGGAAGATCAGCTGATGAAGTATTATACAAAAAAACCATGGGAAAACAAGATACACGAGCAGTGATGCTGGTATAGTGTAAAGACATGTGCACACAACGTCTTCAGGTGGACACGTCCTGTAACCAATCCGAAAAAGTGCAAAAGTTGTAACAATGCACAAAAATGAAAAACAACTCACTATTCACAGTTTTTCAACTTCTATTAATCTATTAACAGCAGATAACATGCCAAAAATGGCATCTCAGGACCTCATCTGTTCTGAGGACCAGAGACGGTGCCTATATTGAGGTCACAGGACTCATTCTGTTACGAGTCCATTAAAAAAAAAAAAAAAGAAAAAAGGATTGTCCAGGGAGGCATCAATGTGTAGTGTACGATACGGGAAGTAGAGATGTGCGTACTTGTCAGAAAACATTCGCCAATTTCAAACTCGGCACGAACCTGGCATATTCGGATTAGTGTTCCAGAGCAAAGTTCAGACACATTTCGGTAAATGATCGAGTTTCCAATAATGTTTTTATTAGGTGTCACTGGGGTTACTGCAACAGAGAGTAGCCAAAAGACTGCAGAATCTGATTGCTGAAAAGCACTTCTTTTAAATGATGTTTATTTCTTTTGGCAGAACAGGGGTTAATCGACCATGTTGGAAACTCTGAGCTCTCAGCTGTGCTCGGTTAGCCACTCCCATCCCCTTTATGATCTGGGTCCTGATTCAAACCCATGTCAGAGCTAGCATTTGTATCATGGCTTAGGAGGAGAGGTGTTCACATGAGAAGGAGTTTTGGAGGAGTTATCTGTGACTGTTGCGTGTTTTTTAAGTGTGGTAATTCCCTTCTCTACTTTAGTTTTTTCCCCATCCTTAACTCTCTGGTGCATTCCTCTGTTATATGTGAGTGAATATTTGTATGCATGGAGTTTTCAGTTTACCCTTGTTTGTGTAGCCTTGTTTGTTGGGTTGGTGTACCGAGGTGCACAGTAGCGCCTGGGTGAAGGAAGAGAACAGACGGAGGGCTAACTCAGGAGATAAGGCAAGGGTGGCTGCCCCGGCATATTCACCTTCAGAAGTATCCCGTGGAATAGGGCGAGCTAGGGCACCCCCCAGTGTTAGGGATAGGGAAGGAGATCCTTGTAACGGGTCACCAGACAGCTGAGTAGTAACATTAGGATTTTGGGTAGGGTAGGGCGGGGGATTGTGTTTGATGAGGGAAAGGAGTGATGCATGGGAAGAGGTCAGAGTAGCGGCGGTCTGTGTTTTTTAAATGAACTTAAGGTGTGTATTCTGGCAACCAATCAAGGTACAGAAACCGTCAACAATGTCATGACATAAGGGCTCCTGTCACTGGTGAGGTCACATGTATCTCTCCATATAAAATAAAAGCAGATATGCTTTGCTGGTGCTATTTTCTCAGTGTAACAGCGCAGAGAGGCCACTCTGCAAGTTAACTTGTCATATAGTTAGATACAATCCTGCCCTGTGTGAAATCGACTTTATAACATCAAACTAGTTTGTGCTAATAGTGGAATGCATGCAGTAGTCCATACGGCTATGTGCACATGTTGTGGAATGGGGTGCAGAATTTTCTGCACAAAATCCGCATCTCCTGGCAGAAACTGCAGGTGCAGATTTGCCGCAGATTTTGTGCGTTTTTGATGCGAATTTTGTGCGGATTTTCTGCGGTTTTTACCACTGCAGATTTCTATAATAGAAGGGTGCAGATCCGCACAAAAGAAGTGACATGCACTTCTTTTAAATCCGCAGCGCATCCACGTGGATTTCTCCGCACCATCTGCATAGATTTTTTTTGTTCACATTGATTTACATTGTACTGTAAATCACAGTGCGGATCTGCAGCATTTCTGAGCGGAAAAATCCACTGCGGATCCGCACCGTGTGCACATAGCCCATTTCCTACTCAAAATCATTTGGGCTGATACAGTGTTGCAGTCCGGACTCCAGTGGTCACATTTACTAATCGAAATCATTTGGGGTAATTGTTAGCAGCGGGTTAATCAGCGTGATGTCCACAACGAGCAACAGAGAATGTTCATTTATTAAGAATTAAGAACATTCAGCATACAACATGAGAATAGGATCAATCTGGTTTCTGAGAGAGAGATATGCTGTTACTTTCAGTTTCAATTCCACACACAAGAAAGAAAAAATGTGCTCACAGGGAAGGAGGAGGAGGAGGAGCATCCTGTCTGTAAATGAGGACTTTTTTTTTTTTTTTTAAACTTTGTTAACAGATGAACAATATGCATGCAGACATAAAAATCACATCATATTAAACAAACAATAGTTGTTGCAATACATACAGATCAATATGCATTAGGCCAACAGTAATACTCTGATGCAGGCACAAGTCCACATTTCAACATATTAATCTTTTGTGCTAATTCTGTGGTCTAGCCACTCTATATCAGCCAATAAATACTGATTATTAAATTAGAGACAGGCGACTTACAAAAGGGGAAGGGTACAGCCAACATGAGTGGGAAAAAGTAAGGTTGTGGTGGAAAGGGGAACAGGCTTGGTGTTCGAGGTTTACGTGGGGTAGGTGGTAATGTTGCTGAAAGCTCTACTGAACAAACATCGTCCTATCCAAAGACAACTGAGAACTTTTGATACTGGATAGGGTACTCAACTCCCTTTCTTTTGCAGCCAAACAGCAGTATGCCTTGTAGATGAGGGCCAGAAAGAGCATGTGCTCCTGTAGATGCAAGCGCTGCATCAAGTGGCCTCTCCTCCTTTACCTTAATATGACACAACAGAGGTCAGAGGTGGCACCAGAATTACCCTGTTTTTTCCCCCGCATCAAAAGTCTCCAACCCCCGAACTCACCCAGAGTTCTAATCGGATAATTGCAAGGCATGGAGGCATGGGGCAGGGCCTGGAACACAGCTTGAACCAGCATTTCTAGTTTAAACATTGATCAGTAACAGAATGAGTGACAAGTGTAAGCCTGGTGCTGAGAGCCATGCCAAATTCAGGCAACAAACATGTGGGAGACCCAATTTAGAGTCCAAACATTTCAAAAAATTAGGGGCAGACACCACTAAAGTGTCATTAATTTCCACAGAGCAGAAATAGTATAATGAGGCTCTGACACTCCATCCACTACAGGCAAGCCACCAGATGAAGACAACTTAAGAATCTCCACATTTCCAAAAATTGTTAGCAACATCAGCAACAATAGCAACAGCAGGCACAGGATCCACGACAAAGGTGTTACATACTACAATAACGCAATATCAACGCAGCCCACTGAAAACTACACTATCGCCTATTCTGCGATTGGGGTACAAAAGTCATTGCAGATCCATGACTTGTTCATCTTGATGAAAGTTCGGCCACTCAGCCATTTTTGAAGACCAAAATTCACAAGCGTCCAAATTCCCCCTGATTCCCCCAGTCATTCAAGTGTGAGACTTGCACTCTCTTCTGCTGGTGCACTTGCTGATCTAAAAAAAATGTGTGAAATGATGCAAAGAAATTGCTTGTGCCACTTACATAGCTGATGCTAATGTTCTTGCACGTTCCCCGGGTTGGAACTTTATAACTGATGCACCAATTCTGCGTGACTGCTGTCTTAGGGTATGTTTCCACGTTACGGATGGGCGGCGGTATCGCCGCAGCGGCGAAGCCGCTCGGCGCTAAGCCCCGCCCCCTTAATGGGACGCGATGGTGCCGGATGTGTACAGTACACATCCGGGATCATCGCACCCCTCGCCATAGGGCCCTGTGATATGCCTTGCGGGGACACTGTGTCCCCGCAAGGTGTACGGACATGCTGCGATCTGAAAAGACGCGCAGCATGTCCGGAGTTGCAGGGCCGCCGCGTGCGGGTTACCACGCATAGTGGAGACAGGATTTCATAAAATCCCCTCCACTATGCTGGAACATCTGGACGCTGCTTGTTTGACGCTGCAGCGTCAAACAAGCAGCGTTTACTTACCGTGGAAACATACCCTTAGGGAAAACCACTCTTAATTTTGTGTACAAGCATGTTTCGATACTTCAGCAGCATATGCGCATCCCATTACAGGGGGAAAGCATCAGGCAAAATATACTCTTGTACCATGGTTTTAACAGAGTGGCAACCCAGTAGCCTGCACAATTTCTAATCCTAAAAATATGGACATCATGTTGTAGATAGTGCAGCAAGAAGGCGCTCATATGTGGGGCGCTTCCATGAGGTCCGAGTCCATGGTGTCTTGGTGGCAGGGTAAAACCCAAGCTTGCTTCTTACAGCCTCTCCTGCCAACAGCGGACAACAGAGAGGGGATCATTATTCTCTTCATCTCCTGACTGTTGCATGCCTATCACCTTTTCCTCCTCCATTTGTTCCTTGGCTCCTGCACCTTCAGTTTGTCTGGTACCATAACCCCCCAATAATAAAACCTCTCATGGCACTTGCTTGCGCGACAACAGTCTGAAACTTTGAGACATTGATATCACTTCCACATCCTCCTCTTCCTTTGGGACCACCACAACCTCCTGCGCACTAATCAAAGTGTGCTCCAGCATGCATATGACTGGAATAGAGATGCTGATGATGGCATCGTCAGCGAAAACCATCTTGATAGCCATTTCAAAACTGTGCAGAAGGGTACAAAGGTCCTTCATCTGTGCTCACTACGTAAGCGTGATTTTCACCACATCTGTACTAAGTTGGCCCAGGCTATGCAAAAGGACATATTTCATCAGAGCTTGTCGCTGCTGCCAAAGTCGCTGCAACATGTGGAGAGTGAAATTTCACCGTGTCGGCAGATCGCATATAAAACAGTTAACCGATAGGCCGAAAGACCTCTGTAGCGATGCAAGTCGATGACCTGCGGGGTGCAAATGGCAGAAGTGACAACACAGCGACCGTGCTTTCTGGAGCGTATACAGGCCGGATAGTGGTAGAGATATTTCTCTACAACCAGGTTGAGGACATAAGCCATGCAAAGCATGTATGTAAGGTTGACCCCGAGGTGAGGAAGGCAACATGTTCACACCGTTATCACACACCGCATTCCCTGCATCCAGTTTGTGTGGAGACTGCCACTGTTCAAACTTGGTCTGGGTAGCTGTCCACATCTCTCGACTACTGCAGGATCCCGCTTTGTGCCCTCCCTTCTAACAGTCTTGTACCCCTCCAATCCATTCTAAACTCCGCTGCCTGACTAATCCACCTGCCCTCCCACTATTCCCCAGTCTCTCCCCTCTGTCAATCCCTACACTGGCTCCCCATTACCCAGAGACTCCAGTACAAAACCCTAACCATGGCATACAAAGCCATTCAAAACCTGTGTCCTCCATACATCTGTGACCTCATCTCTCAGTACTTACCTGCAGGCAACCTCCGATTCTCATAAGATCTCCTTTTCTACTCTCCTCTTACCTCCTTTTCCCACAATCGCATACAAGACTTCTCCTGCGCATCCCCCTACTCTGGATCTCTCTACTCCAAAATACCCTGCTCTTGTCCACTGTAGAAACTTTCATATAGCAACCTGAAGAACCACCTCTTCCAACAAGCATACAACCTGCAGTAACCATCTCTCACCTATTGTATCCTCACTCACCCATTTTTAGACTGTGATCCCTCATGGGCAAGGTCCTCTCTCCTTCTGTATCAGTCAGTGACTTTTATTGTTTAAGATTATGGTTTTGTTTTTTTATTAATTATTATTATTATTATTATGTACACCCCTTTCCACAAATGGGGCTATAGCAAATAATACTGCTGAGCAGCTGCCAAAGCAAGGGAGACGAATAGCCCACCAAGTAGCAGAAGTTGTAAAAATGCTGCACAATTATACTATTCCTACTGTGGGAAAATTGATGCCACTTTGGGCATGTATGACAATTTTCTGAAATGTGGAGATTCCAAGTTGGGTCTCCTTCATGCGTGTTGCCTGAATTTGGCAGCACTCTCAGAGCACCAGGCCTGCACCTGTCACTCATCCACCTGTTCCTAATCAATGCTTCAGATAGAAATGCTGGACCAAGCTCTGCTCCATGCTGCACAATTATACTATTTGTACTTTGGGTCAATTGGTGTCTGCCCCTTATTTCAGCTGTTAGGAAAGATTTTTGGCCCCCTGAAGTTGTGGCCTATGCGTCTGGTTTTGACTCTCACGGAATTCAATGGGGTTCGGGCATGTTTGTCAAACCGTTTGGTGAACATCGGGACGTTAGACGAACCGAACCTTGAAAGGTTCACTCATCTCTAATGGGGAGCAACCGCTGGGACGAGGCCTCCTTCGGAGCATCTGTGTGATTCTTTACTTAGAGGAAGAACAAATGACAGAAGAAAATGACAGTGAATCCTGATAGAGAATAATGGAGCCTCCAGCACCGACCTCCACCCGCAGAGCCGCACTCCACATAGAAAATAATGGGGCCTCCAGCACCGACCTCCACCCGCACTCCACATAGAGAATAATGGAGCCTCCAGCACCGACCTCCACCCGCAGAGCCGCACTCCACATAGAGAATAATGGAGCCTCCAGCACCGACCTCCACCCGCAGAGCCACACTCCACATAGAGAATAATGGAGCCTCCAGCACCGACCTCCACCCACAGAGCCGCACTCCACATAGAAAATAATGGGGTCTCCAGCACCGACCTCCACCCACAGAGCCGCACTCCACATAGAGAATAATGGAGCCTCCAGCACCGACCTCCACCCGCAGAGCCGCACTCCACATAGAGAATAATGGAGCCTCCAGCACCGACCTCCACCCGCAGAGCCGCACTCCACATAGAGAATAATGGAGCCTCCAGCACCGACCTCCACCCACAGAGCCGCACTCCACATACAGAATAATGGAGCCTCCAGCCCCGACCTTCACTCACAGAGCCGCACTCCACATAGAGAATAATGGAGCCTCCAGCACCGACCTCCACCTGCAGAGCCGCACTCCACATAGAGAATAATGGAGCCTCCAGCACCGACCTCCACCCGCAGAGCCACACTCCACATAGAGAATAATGGAGCCTCCAGCACCGACCTCCACCCGCAGAGCCGCACTCCACATAGAGAATAATGGAGCCTCCAGCACCGACCTCCACCCGCAGAGCCGCACTCCACATAGAGAATAATGGGGCCTCCAGCACCTACCTCCACCCGCAGAGCCGCACTCCACATAGAGAATAATGGAGCCTCCAGCACCGACCTCCACCCGCAGAGCCACACTCCACATAGAGAATAATGGAGCCTCCAGCACCTACCTCCACCCGCAGAGCCGCACTCCACATAGAGAATAATGGAGCCTCCAGCACCGACCTCCACCCGCAGAGCCGCACTCCACATAGAGAATAATGGGGCCTCCAGCACCTACCTCCACCCGCAGAGCCGCACTCCACATAGAGAATAATGGAGCCTCCAGCACCGACCTCCACCCGCACTCCACATAGAGAATAATGGAGCCTCCAGCACCGACCTCCACCCGCAGAGCCGCACTCCACATAGAGAATAATGGAGCCTCCAGCACCGACCTCCACCCGCAGAGCCACACTCCACATAGAGAATAATGGAGCCTCCAGCACCGACCTCCACCCACAGAGCCGCACTCCACATAGAAAATAATGGGGTCTCCAGCACCGACCTCCACCCACAGAGCCGCACTCCACATAGAGAATAATGGAGCCTCCAGCACCGACCTCCACCCGCAGAGCCGCACTCCACATAGAGAATAATGGAGCCTCCAGCACCGACCTCCACCCGCAGAGCCGCACTCCACATAGAGAATAATGGAGCCTCCAGCACCGACCTCCACCCACAGAGCCGCACTCCACATACAGAATAATGGAGCCTCCAGCCCCGACCTTCACTCACAGAGCCGCACTCCACATAGAGAATAATGGAGCCTCCAGCACCGACCTCCACCTGCAGAGCCGCACTCCACATAGAGAATAATGGAGCCTCCAGCACCGACCTCCACCCGCAGAGCCACACTCCACATAGAGAATAATGGAGCCTCCAGCACCGACCTCCACCCGCAGAGCCGCACTCCACATAGAGAATAATGGAGCCTCCAGCACCGACCTCCACCCGCAGAGCCGCACTCCACATAGAGAATAATGGGGCCTCCAGCACCTACCTCCACCCGCAGAGCCGCACTCCACATAGAGAATAATGGAGCCTCCAGCACCGACCTCCACCCGCAGAGCCGCACTCCACATAGAGAATAATGGAGCCTCCAGCACCGACCTCCACCCGCACTCCACATAGAGAATAATGGAGCCTCCAGCACCGACCTCCACCCGCACTCCACATAGAGAATAATGGGGCCTCCAGCACCGACCTCCACCCGCAGAGCCGCACTCCACATAGAGAATAATGGAGCCTCCAGCACCGACCTCCACCCGCAGAGCCGCACTCCACATAGAGAATAATGGAGCCTCCAGCACCGACCTCCACCCGCAGAGCCGCACTCCACATAGAGAATAATGGAGCCTCCAGCACCGACCTCCACCCGCAGAGCCGCACTCCACATAGAGAATAATGGAGCCTCCAGCACCGACCTCCACCCGCAGAGCCGCACTCCACATAGAGAATAATGGAGCCTCCAGCACCGACCTCCACCCGCAGAGCCGCACTCCATATAGAGAATAATGGAGCCTCCAGCACCGACCTCCACCCGCAGAGCCGCACTCCACATAGAGAATAATGGAGCCTCCAGCACCGACCTCCACCCGCAGAGCCGCACTCCACATAGAGAATAATGGAGCCTCCAGCACCGACCTCCACCCGCACTCCACATAGAGAATAATGGGGCCTCCAGCACCGACCTCCACCTGCAGAGCCGCACTCCACATAGAGAATAATGGAGCCTCCAGCACCGACCTCCACCCGCAGAGCCGCACTCCACATAGAGAATAATGGAGCCTCCAGCACCGACCTCCACCCGCAGAGCCACACTCCACATAGAGAATAATGGGGCCTCCAGCACCGACCTCCACCCGGAGCCGCACTCCACATAGAGAATAATGGAGCCTCCAGCACCGACCTCCACCCGCAGAGCCGCACTCCACATAGAGAATAATGGAGCCTCCAGCACCGACCTCCACCCGCAGAGCCGCACTCCATATAGAGAATAATGGAGCCTCCAGCACCGACCTCCACCCGCAGAGCCGCACTCCACATAGAGAATAATGGAGCCTCCAGCACCGACCTCCACCCGCAGAGCCACACTCCACATAGAGAATAATGGGGCCTCCAGCACCGACCTCCACCCGGAGCCGCACTCCACATAGAGAATAATGGAGCCTCCAGCACCGACCTCCACCCGCAGAGCCGCACTCCACATAGAGAATAATGGAGCCTCCAGCACCGACCTCCACCCGCAGAGCCGCACTCCACATAGAGAATAATGGAGCCTCCAGCACCGACCTCCACCCGCAGAGCCACACTCCACATAGAGAATAATGGGGCCTCCAGCACCGACCTCCACCCGCAGAGCCGCACTCCACATAGAGAATAATGGAGCCTCCAGCACCGACCTCCACCCACAGAGCCGCACTCCACATAGAGAATAATGGAGCCTCCAGCACCGACCTCCACCCGCAGAGCCGCACTCCACATAGAGAATAATGGGGCCTCCAGCACCGACCTCCACCCGCAGAGCCGCACTCCACATAGAGAATAATGGAGCCTCCAGCACCGACCTCCACCCGCAGAGCCGCACTCCACATAGAGAATAATGGAGCCTCCAGCACCGACCTCCACCCACAGAGCCGCACTCCACATAGAGAATAATGGAGCCTCCAGCACCGACCTCCACCCGCAGAGCCGCACTCCACATAGAGAATAATGGAGCCTCCAGCACCGACCTCCACCCACAGAGCCGCACTCCACATAGAGAATAATGGAGCCTCCAGCACCGACCTCCACCCGCACTCCACATAGAGAATAATGGAGCCTCCAGCACCGACCTCCACACGCAGAGCCGCACTCCACATAGAGAATAATGGAGCCTCCAGCACCGACCTCCACCCGCAGAGCCGCACTCCACATAGAGAATAATGGGGCCTCCAGCACCGACCTCCACCCGCAGAGCCACACTCCACATAGAGAATAATGGAGCCTCCAGTACCGACCTCCACCCGCAGAGCCGCACTCCACATAGAGAATAATGGGGCCTCCAGCACCGACCTCCACCCTCAGAGCCGCACTCTACATAGAGAATAATGGAGCCTCCAGCACCGACCTCCACCCGCAGAGCCGCACTCCACATAGAGAATAATGGAGCCTCCAGCACCGACCTCCACCCGCAGAGCCGCACTCCACATATATGGCTTTTCTGTGCGCACAGGACCTGTGATGAGGTCACAGGAGGGGAGGAGTCAGGGGTCACATGATCAGGGGCCTCAGTGAGTGTATGCAGGACTCTGCTGTGCTTGTTGTCATGGTGCTGGATGAGGGGAAGTTTATGTGTGGGGTCAAGAAGGGTTTACATTGTGGATGTAGTAGAGCCACATGTGTACGAGGTGTACAGAGTGGAGCCGTGTGTGTACGAGGTGTAAGAAGAGGAGCATTGTGTGGACGGAGCAGAGCTATGTGTGTAAGGGATGGCCCATTCACATATCTTGGGTGGCCATCTGGGTGTGGACAAAGCTCAAGAACGGGATATGAGATTGTTCTATTGGCCTGGATGTCACCAGGAAATCTTAAAGCATTGCAGGTCCTGTTCCATCTGCCAGGTATCTGCCCCCTCCTCTCACTTTCGAAGTCCCCTTGTGCCATTACCTATCATAGAAGTGTCATTTTAGCAAATTGCCATGGACTTGTTATGCCCCCTGGTTAAATCTGCTAGTGGGCATCAATACATGTTGGTCATCCTTGACTATGCTACGCGGTAACCTGAAGCTGTTCCCCTGAGAAACGTCTCTTTGAAAAGTATAGCCTGCAAGATGGTACATGTTTTTCCATGGACAGGATTATAGAGGGAGATCCTGACCGACTAAGGAACACTCTTTATGAGTAAGGTGATGAGAGAACTGTGTAAGGCCCTGCAAATTACACAACTGAAGACATCCATGTAATATCCTCAGATGGAGGGCCTTGTGGAAAGTTTCAACAAAACATTGAAGAGTATGCTTAAGAAGGTCATAGAGAAGGATGGTTGAGACTGGGACTGTCTCCTGCCTCATCTGTTGCTTTCTATCCAGGAGTTTCCACAAAGCTCTCTTGGATTCTCTTTGTTTGTCCCCCACTGGAGCTTCATCGAGCACATCACCCAGATGTAGGAGAGGATTGTGAAGGTAATGCCCATCGTAAAAGGATATCTCCTATGAAGTCTCAACCTAGTGTCTACAATTGGTCAGCAAGGGTGAGGAAGTTCAGCTCTGGGGATCGAGTCTACGTACTAATTCCCAGAGTGGAAAGTAAGTTCTTGGCCAAATGGCAAGGCACCTCTAAGGTGATGGAGAAGCTTTGTGAAGTGAACTACAGAATTCAACCAGGAAGATGAAAATCGTACCAAGTGTACCACGTCAAACTCCATGTTTGCAGGTCAAGCCAGAAGCAGATGTTGAAGAAGTAGCAATAGCAAAGAAACTGTTGTAGGTCCAAAAACAGCAGTTTTGGGAGTTGCTGCAGCAGAATAGGGACCTGTTCTCAGATTTTCCAGGGTGTACAAAGGTCATAAAACACGAGGTTCTGACGGAATCCCATGTGCGGGTGAACTTGAAGCCCTAACGAATTCCCGAGGCCCGGCGAGGGCTGATTTACAAGTAAATAAAGCACATGCCGAATCTCTGAATGAAGTCTGCAAGTTCGATGATTATGTGATGCCGTGTGTCGATGACCTGATTGAAGAGACTTGGGCCAGCAAGGTATGTAACCACCTTGGATTTAACAAAGGGATATTGGCAAATCCCTATGTCAAAAGAAGCCAAAGAGAACACTACTTTCTATATGCCTGATGGATGCCTCCAAAACGACTGGATGCTGTTTTTTACAGGGAGCCCCAGACACATTCCATAGGGTCATGGATCGGATCCTCGCACTCCATAAGAATTACACTATGGCGATGCTAATAAATAATAATAATAATAATAATAATAATGCTCTCAGGAAAGTGGGATTTTCTATAAATCTGAAAAAATGTGCCATGTGGAAAGAAGAGGGCAAATACCTAGGATATGTAGCAGGTAGAGGTGAGATCAAACCCCAGATCAGTAAAATGGACGCAATACAAAACTGGCCAAGATCACTCTCAAAGACGCAAGTTAGAGCCTTTCTGGGAATCGTGGGGTACTACAGGAGATTCCTCCCAAACTTTGCTGTGATGGCCACACCCCTGACGGACCTCCTTAAGTGGACAAAATCAGCTATGGCCAAATGGACTGCTGAGGCAGAGACGACCTTTCAAGAACTGATAGTAGCTGAAATGTAAGCAGCCGGATCTGGTTGCCCCCGATTTTAAGAAAGAGTTTGTACTCCATAAAAATGCCTCAGAAGTTGGTTTAGGAGTCCTTTCTCAGGTGATACACGGGGAAGAGCAGCCTGTTCTCTAACTGAGTAGGAAGCTGTCGGCATGTGAGAATAATTATTCCATCATAGAGAAGGAATGCTTAAAAGTGGGCAGTGGACATATTACAGTACTACCTGTTAGGGCCCTACTCAGGTGGATGAGGCAGAAAAAGGGGAAAAATGCTTTACCCCTTGGTTTCTAGCAATTAGGATTTCGGCTTCCATGTGGAACATAGAACCAGGAAGCTACATTGTTGTAGCAGTGGAGTGGCTGCTGGTTTGCTCCATGACACTCCAAGGGTTAAATGCATTTTATGTCTATGCATGTCATAAAAGGATGATACCCACTGGGGCTGTAGTTAACTTAGACAGGGTTAACTATAATGGCTGGCCCAGTTTGGAAGGGGGAACTAAGAGTTAGGGGCAAGTTCAGGAAGATACAGAGTGTGGAGAGCAGCATGTAAAGTAGCAGGCCTAAGTCAAGAGGCTGCTGGAAACAGCTTGGGCCTATTACTCGGTGCAATGGATTGCTGAAAATAGCCTTCTGTGTGATTCCGTCTAATGGTCTGGGGCAACCTCAAGATGGATGTTGGGGTCTGGGTTGAACTCAGCTACCGGGAAAGATGGACTCACATTACAAAGGGCAGAAGGTGTGGTAATCCGAATATACTGCTAGTGGTGGAGAAGACTCCCTAGGGCTAGAGAAGCTAGTGAGAGGGACATTCTAACTTTCTTGAGAACCAGGGCTAAAGTTGTATCTGCCTCTCCTCCTCAGTTTAGGTTTCCTGTTCCTACGGGAACGACAGGATTTTTTCTACGAAGAAACAAGTACCTGGACCAATGCAGGCCGCCTGTGCAGTATCTCCGGGAACGGCAGGGGCTGCAGTCCAGAAGCAGTGTCGGGGGAGTTTCCGTTTGACGGCTCCCTCCTCGTCTGATGGATGTGCAGCGCCCCAGAGTCCTGGTCGTTGCAGTACTGTTGCTCCGCCGCTAAGGGGGGCTATGGTACGTCTCATGGCACTGAAGGAGTTCATCTGACCAGGTATAACAGACACCAATACATATCACAGTCTGGCCTCCAGGGGGAGCTAAGGGTTCTATTTATTAGGCCACTCCTCACAATCTGGTAAAACTGGGGGTTAGGCAGGAAGTTAGGAGAGAAAGCTGACTGGGTTGGAACCAGGCAACACCTTGTGGCAGAGGGTGTTGTAGGGGAAGATTCGAAGGGGTCCCTGTCAGGGGTGGGATCCTGATAGAGGCCTAGCAACCAGAGAGAACGTTACGGGACCACGCCTGCACGATATAGCGGCGGTACCCCAAGAAAGGACAAGAAGCGAGGTTTATTGTGCTGAGTGAGAAACGAGATCAACGCAACAAGGAAGAATACCTGTTGTGAATTTGGTTTCTGGGCTCCCCCGGTGGTTACTGGTGGTACTGAACTTGTGTGCTTCATCTCCTCTGTTCACCTGTTTCCATCAGGATGTGGGAGTTTCTATTTAGCCTTGCTCCTCAGTCATTTCTATGCCGGCCAACAATGTTACCAGAAGCCTTTCTGTTGCATGTTCCTGCTCCTAGACTACTATCAGCTAAGTTGGACTTGTAGTCCTAAGATTGTTTTGCATTTTTGTTCCAGTTCTCTGTTTTTGAATATTTCTGAGGCTGGAAGCTCTTGTGAGCTGAAATTGCCACTCTGGTGTCATGAGTTGATATTAGAGTCTTAAAGTAATTTCAGGATGGTGTTTTGAAAGGGTTTTCAGCTGACTGTGAAGTTCCCTTTTCTGTCTTCCTACTATCTAGTAAGCGGACCTCAATTTGCTAAACCTATCTTCATACTTCGTATGTCATTTTCCTCTAAAATCACCGACAATATATGTGGGGGCTACTGTCTGCCTTTTGGGGAAAATTTCTCTAGAGGTAAGCCAGGTCTGTATTTTCCTCTGCTAGGGTCAGTCAGTCCTCCGGCTGGCGCTGGGCGTCTAGGGATAAAACGTAGGCACGCTACCCGGCCACTGTTAGTTGTGCGGTAGGTTTAGCTCACAGTCAGCTTGAGTTCCCATCTTCCAAGAGCTAGTCCTTTTGTATGCTTTACTACGGTCTCTTGCCATTGAGAACCATGACAGTTTGGCCGGCCCAGAGTTAAAATAATTGGCAGAAGAAAGGAGAGAAAAGAAGTCTGCAGAGAATTTTTTTTTTTTTTTCTGAGTTTGCTCATTAGTTGATTCACTTGCATCTCTGCTTACTGCAGCCTTCGTCTCTCTCCTTCTAATCCTTGAATGGTTCTGATTTCACCTGATTAAAATGGATCCTCAGAGTTTAGCTATTGGTTTGGATAATCTCGCTATGAAGGTTCAAAGTTTACAGGATTTTGTAATTCATGCTCCTATATCTGAACCTAGAATTCCTTTACCTGAATTTTTCTCCGGGGATAGATCTCGCTTCCAGAATTTCAAACATAATTGTAAATTATTTTTGTCTCTGAGATCTCGCTCCGCTGGAGATCCTGCACAGCAGGTCAGGATTGTAATTTCCTTGCTCCGGGGCGACCCTCAGGATTGGGCATTTGCTTTGGCACCAGGGGATCCTGCGTTGCTCAAGGTGGATGCGTTTTTCCTGGCTTTGGGGTTGCTTTATGAGGAACCTCATTTAGAGATTCAGGCTGAAAAAGCCTTGATGGCCCTGTCTCAAGGGCAAGATGAGGTTGAAATATACTGCCAAAAATTTCGTAAGTGGTCTGTGCTTACTCAGTGGAATGAGTGCGCCCTGGCGGCGAATTTCAGAGAGGGTCTCTCTGATGCCATTAAAGATGTTATGGTGGGGTTCCCTGTGCCTACAGGTCTGAATGAGTCCATGACAATGGCTATTCAGATTGATCGGCGTTTGCGGGAGCGCAAACCTGTGCACCATTTGGCGGTGTCTACTGAGAAGGCGCCAGAGATTATGCAATGTGATAGAATTCTGTCCAGAAGCGAACGACAGAATTTTAGGCGAAAAAATGGGTTGTGCTTCTATTGTGGTGATTCAACTCATGTTATATCAGCATGCTCTAAACGTACTAAGAAGGTTGATAAGTCTGTTTCAATTGGCACTTTACAGTCTAAGTTTATTCTATCTGTGACCCTGATTTGCTCTTTATCGTCTATTACCGCGGACGCCTATGTCGACTCTGGCACCGCTTTGAGTCTTATGGATTGGTCCTTTGCCAAACGCTGTGGGTTTAATTTAGAGCCTCTGGAAGTTCCTATACCTCCGAAGGGTATTGACTCCACGCCATTGGCTAGTAATAAACCACAATACTGGACACAAGTAACTATGCGTATTAATCCGGATCACCAGGAGATTATTCGCTTCCTTGTGTTGTATAATCTACATGATGTGTTGGTGCTTGGATTGCCATGGCCACAATCTCATAACCCAGTCCTCGACTGGAAAGCAATGTCTGTGTTAAGCTGGGGATGTCAGGGGACTCATGGGGACGTACCTTTGGTTTCCATTTCGTCATCTATTCCCTCTGAGATTCCGGAATTTTTATCTGATTATCGTGACGTTTTTGAGGAGCCTAAACTTGGTTCACTACCTCCGCACAGAGATTGCGATTGTACTATAGATCTGATTCCGGGCAGTAAGTTTCCAAAGGGTCGTTTATTTAATCTATCTGTGCCTGAACATGCTGCTATGCGGGAATATATTAAGGAGTCCTTGGAAAAGGGACATATTCGTCCTTCGTCATCTCCCTTAGGAGCCGGTTTTTTCTTTGTATCTAAAAAAGATGGCTCTTTGAGGCCGTGTATTGATTATCGGCTTTTGAATAAAATCACGGTTAAATATCAGTATCCTTTGCCACTGCTTACTGATTTGTTTGCTCGAATAA
This sequence comes from Ranitomeya variabilis, assembly GCF_051348905.1. Classification (NCBI taxonomy): domain Eukaryota; kingdom Metazoa; phylum Chordata; class Amphibia; order Anura; family Dendrobatidae; genus Ranitomeya; species Ranitomeya variabilis. The sequence goes on along the minus strand of NC_135235.1, from coordinate 745,444,997 downwards.
AGGGGGCCAAGTGGTTCTCTAAGATTGATCTTCGTGGGGCGTATAATTTAGTGCGAATTAAGCAGGGGGATGAGTGGAAAACCGCATTTAATACGCCTGAGGGCCATTTTGAGTATTTAGTAATGCCTTTTGGTCTTTCAAATGCCCCTTCAGTCTTTCAGTCTTTTATGCATGACATTTTCCGTGAATATTTGGATAAATTTATGATTGTGTATCTGGATGATATTTTGATTTTTTCGGATGACTGGGACTCTCATGTCCAACAGGTCAGGAGGGTTTTTCAGGTTTTGCGCTCTAATTCCTTGTGTGTAAAGGGTTCTAAGTGTGTTTTTGGGGTTCAAAAGATTTCGTTTTTGGGGTACATTTTTTCCCCCTCTTCCATTGAGATGGACCCTGTCAAGGTTCAGGCTATTTGGGATTGGACGCAACCCTCTTCTCTTAAGAGCCTTCAGAAGTTTTTGGGCTTTGCTAATTTTTATCGTCGATTTATAACTGGTTTTTCTGATGTTGCTAAGCCGTTGACTGATTTGACTAAGAAGGGTGCTGATGTTGCTGATTGGTCCCCTGCTGCTGTGGAGGCCTTTCGGGAGCTTAAGCGCCGCTTTTCTTCCGCCCCTGTATTGCGTCAGCCTGATGTTACTCTTCCTTTTCAGGTTGAGGTCGACGCTTCAGAAATCGGAGCTGGGGCGGTTTTGTCGCAGAAAAGTTCCGACTGCTCCGTGATGAGACCTTGCGCGTTCTTTTCTCGTAAATTTTCGCCCGCTGAGCGAAATTATGATATTGGTAATCGGGAGCTCTTGGCTATGAAGTGGGCTTTTGAGGAGTGGCGTCATTGGCTTGAGGGGGCTAGACATCAGGTGGTGGTATTGACCGACCACAAGAATTTGATTTATCTTGAGTCTGCCAGGCGCCTGAATCCTAGACAGGCGCACTGGTCGTTATTTTTCTCTCGGTTTAATTTTGTGGTTTCTTACCTACCGGGTTCTAAAAATGTGAAGGCGGATGCCCTTTCTAGGAGTTTTGAGCCTGATTCCCCTGGTAATTCTGAACCTACAGGTATCCTTAAGGATGGAGTGATATTGTCTGCTGTTTCCCCAGACTTGCGACGGGTCTTGCAGGAGTTTCAGGCGGATAGACCTGATCGTTGCCCGCCTGGTAGACTGTTTGTTCCGGATGATTGGACCAGTAGAGTCATCTCGAAAGTCCATTCTTCTGCGTTAGCTGGTCATCCTGGAATCTTTGGTACCAGGGATTTGGTGGCTAGGTCCTTCTGGTGGCCTTCCCTGTCGCGAGATGTGCGAGGTTTTGTGCAGTCTTGTGATGTTTGTGCTCGGGCCAAGCCTTGTTGTTCTCGGGCTAGTGGATTGTTGTTATCTTTGCCTATTCCGAAGAGGCCTTGGACTCACATCTCCATGGATTTTATTTCTGATCTCCCTGTTTCTCAGAAGATGTCTGTCATCTGGGTGGTGTGTGACCGTTTCTCTAAGATGGTCCATTTGGTCCCCTTGCCTAAATTGCCTTCCTCATCCGAGCTGGTTCCTCTGTTTTTTCAAAATGTGGTTCGCTTGCATGGTATTCCGGAGAATATCGTTTCTGACAGGGGAACCCAATTCGTGTCTAGATTTTGGCGAGCGTTCTGTGCTAGGATGGGCATTGATTTGTCTTTTTCGTCTGCTTTCCATCCTCAGACTAATGGCCAGACCGAGCGAACTAATCAGACCTTGGAGACTTATTTGAGGTGTTTTGTGTCTGCGGATCAGGATGATTGGGTTGCCTTTTTGCCCTTGGCGGAGTTTGCCCTCAATAACCGGGCTAGTTCTGCCACCTTGGTTTCTCCTTTCTTCTGTAATTCGGGGTTTCATCCTCGTTTCTCTTCCGGTCAGGTGGAGTCTTCGGATTGTCCTGGAGTGGATGCTGTGGTGGAGAGGTTGCATCAGATTTGGGGGCATGTGGTGGACAATTTGAAGTTGTCCCAGGAGAAGACTCAGCAGTTTGCCAACCGCCGTCGTCGTGCTGGTCCTCGTCTTTGTGTTGGGGACTTGGTGTGGTTGTCTTCTCGTTTTGTCCCTATGAAGGTTTCTTCTCCTAAGTTTAAGCCTCGGTTCATCGGCCCGTACAAGATATTGGAGATTCTTAACCCTGTGTCCTTTCGTTTGGACCTCCCTGCATCTTTTTCTATTCATAATGTCTTCCATCGGTCATTGTTGCGCAGGTATGAGGTACCGGTTGTGCCTTCCGTTGAGCCTCCTGCTCCGGTGTTGGTTGAGGGTGAGTTGGAGTACGTTGTCGAGAAGATCTTGGACTCCCGTGTTTCCAGACGTAGACTTCAGTATTTGGTCAAGTGGAAGGGCTACGGTCAGGAGGATAATTCTTGGGTGACAGCCTCTGATGTTCATGCCTCCGATTTGGTCCGTGCCTTTCATAGGGCTCATCCTGATCGCCCTGGTGGTTCTGGTGAGGGTTCGGTGCCCCCTACTTGAGGGGGGGGTACTGTTGTGAATTTGGTTTCTGGGCTCCCCCGGTGGTTACTGGTGGTACTGAACTTGTGTGCTTCATCTCCTCTGTTCACCTGTTTCCATCAGGATGTGGGAGTTTCTATTTAGCCTTGCTCCTCAGTCATTTCTATGCCGGCCAACAATGTTACCAGAAGCCTTTCTGTTGCATGTTCCTGCTCCTAGACTACTATCAGCTAAGTTGGACTTGTAGTCCTAAGATTGTTTTGCATTTTTGTTCCAGTTCTCTGTTTTTGAATATTTCTGAGGCTGGAAGCTCTTGTGAGCTGAAATTGCCACTCTGGTGTCATGAGTTGATATTAGAGTCTTAAAGTAATTTCAGGATGGTGTTTTGAAAGGGTTTTCAGCTGACTGTGAAGTTCCCTTTTCTGTCTTCCTACTATCTAGTAAGCGGACCTCAATTTGCTAAACCTATCTTCATACTTCGTATGTCATTTTCCTCTAAAATCACCGACAATATATGTGGGGGCTACTGTCTGCCTTTTGGGGAAAATTTCTCTAGAGGTAAGCCAGGTCTGTATTTTCCTCTGCTAGGGTCAGTCAGTCCTCCGGCTGGCGCTGGGCGTCTAGGGATAAAACGTAGGCACGCTACCCGGCCACTGTTAGTTGTGCGGTAGGTTTAGCTCACAGTCAGCTTGAGTTCCCATCTTCCAAGAGCTAGTCCTTTTGTATGCTTTATCACGGTCTCTTGCCATTGAGAACCATGACAAATACCAGTAGGAGTCGTGCTGTAAGATGAGGCAACATCTTATTGAGGCGCATAACCCATGGGCGGACATACCGCCGGTTCAGCCGGTGCGGCTGCACAGGGGCCCCGAAGGAGAGGGGGCCCAATCAGCTGTTGAAGTGTCTTGTTCTGTCATAGAGCCAGCGGCAGCATCTCCTCCACTAAGTGGAGAGGAAGGGGGCCGGTACCGGAGTCATTTGCTGTCAGAGAGGGCCCTGCACGCTGCAGGAGACGCCATAAGGGGCCCCCTTCCTCTCCTCTTGATGCTGGTGCTGGCTCTATGAGGCAGGAGAATCACAGCATCGCTTCCCAGTTCCACATGCAGGGGCGTGGCTAGGCAGCATATACATTTTAAATAAAGTTTGTTTCGATTGCAAACTTCAGCCTCTCAGTGAGTGGCTGAGTGCACCCCCGCTGCCCTGGTCTGCACCTGACCCTGCTCCTCCTCTGGGTCCTCTGCTTGCCACAGGTCTCCTGCAGCCTCTGTGTTCCAGATCTCAGGGCCTCTTCTTCCAGAGCACAAGGATGGCCGGGAGTTCTCACTGCTGCTGGTTAGTATCCCCCGAGCAGCGGTGTCAGGAGGCACCATGTCCATGATGACAACAGTGACTGACTGTGTGCTCGGTGCTTCCTGGTCGGTGCAGTGAGTGGCTGAGACACCTTATCCTGCACGATCAGATAGCAGGGAGCTGCATCACAGGCACTAATTCACTGCTTGTAATCACTGACCCCAGACACCTCCTGCCATTACTGCAGCAATAACTCCAGGCTCAGAGTGGCTCCTGTCCCCATCCTTCCTCCGATGCAGCATTTGTATTGCTTCACATAATATATACCGTATATAGAATTCTACTGTATCTGCACATACCTTTAGCCTCCTCCAACAGAAGAAAAGCTTGAGGGTATGTGCACACGCTGCGGATTTTGCTGCAGATCCGCAGCGGATTTGACGCTGCGGATCCGCAGCAGTTTTCCCAAAGTTTACAGTACCATGTAAACCTATGGGGAAAAAACACCGCTGTGCACATGCTGCGGAAAATTCTGCGCAGAAACGCAGCGGATTATTTTCCGCAGCATGTCACTTCTTTCTGCGGATTCCGCAGCGGTTTTCAACCTGCACCAATAGGAAAGTTCAGTTGAAAACCCGCAGAGGAATCCACAGAAGAAACCGCGATAAAATCCGCAGTGAAAACCGCAGTGGTTTTGCACTGCGGATTTTCCAAATCCGCTGCGGAAAAATCTGCAGCAGAATCCACAACGTGTGCACATACCCTTATCATGCTCCATCAGTTATCATTTCAGTGTATAACTAACAAAACAGGGCAGTATGAAATAAAGACCAGGGCACTATAAATAACAATGCTGTACATAACGAGAGGGCACTGTGTAATAAGTGACGGCGTTACACATAACAAGAGAGGGGACTGTGTAATAACGGGTGGCAATATACATAATGAGAGGAGACTATGCAATATGCCGTATTTTTCGGATTATAAGACGCACTTTTTTCCCTCAAATTTGGGGGGGGGAAATGGGTGTACGTCTTATAATGTGTATATACCTTACCGGTACCTTTGCCGCTGGCTGGGATGAGGGGGTGTCCAGCGGTGCTACAGGGGTGTCCGGTGCTGCGAGGATGTCTGGCGATGCTGCCCGTTGCTGCGGCGGGTGTCTCTGGTGCTGCAGGGGGCTCTGCCGACATTTTGTGAAAGGCCAGAGCCCCCCGCAGTTCCATGGTTTCCTGTGCGGTGGACTCCAGGAAAATGGCACTGGGGGCGGCGCATGCACAGATGGAGATCACCCGCAGCAGCACCGCCGGACACCCCCTCAGCACCAGACACCTGCAGCATCGGAGACACCCGCAGCAGCACCACCGGACACCTGCTGTGGCGCACCCACTTCGGAACACCCCCTCATCCCAGCCTGCGGCCTGCAGCGTCACCCCACTCCTGCCTCCTCCAGCAGCGACCCCGGGACCCCGTTTCACCACAGCTACTACCCCCAGTAAGCAATAAGACGCATGGATTATAAGGGTATGTTTCCACGTTCAGGAAACACTGCGTTTTTGCCGCAGCGTCAAAAACGCAGTGTCCAGATGTTACAGCATAGTGGAGGGGATTTAATGAAATCCCGTCTCCACTATGCAGAAAAAAACGCATGCGGCAGACTCGCGGAAACAGACATGCGGCGCGTTTTTTCAAAACGCAGCATGTCAGTGCAGAAAGAACGCAAGGACAGCGCAGGTGACCTGCCAGTGACCTCAGGTGCAGATGTGATCAGGATTTTACTTGCATAAAATCCTGACCAAATCCTGATACAATCCTGAATGTGGACACATACCCTAAGAAGCACCACCATTTTATTAAGAAAAATTTTTTTTTCCTGTTTTTCTCCTCAAAATTTGGGGTGTGTCTTATAATCCGGAGCGTCCTATAATCCGAAAAATATAGTATGTATATATCTGTACATTGGTAGCCATAAAAGGAGGGGGGCCCAAACACATTTCTTGCACAGGGGCCCCAAATCGTCTGTGTCCGCCCCTGGCATAACTGGTGGCCGGAACGCCGAGGAAGTATAGAGCTCCAAGCCAAACTTCAAACCTACGGCAGGACAGTCAGTTACAGGCGGGCTGTCTCACCCAGACCCAGGAAGACACAGGGGGGTAACAACAGGAGTGGGGCGACGCTGGAGTCCCGGAAGAGCTCCGAGCCTCCCCGTCATACGGGTGCGTCCTAACCGTAAGATCAGGGGGACGTAGAGGGAGAACATCAGAATCGAGTTGTGAGGGAACACGAGAAACAGACACAACAGTTGTGGGTACTATCCCGTAAGCACAGCAGGGGAGGACCACAACACACAAGCACAGGAAGGTAGGCACAGATTTCCACCTGCAAAGGGAACTTTGGAGGTGCCATCAGACCGGCCGGACTTGCGCGGCCCGGTTAATCGTATTCCGGATTGAGGACTCAGAAGCCTTCAGTAAAGAGGTAAAGAGACTGCAACCTGGTGTCCTCGTTATTGACCGCGACCGGCACTACACCGCACCATAACATCAGCACCATACCACCACCTTTCATTGTGCGCCCCTCAGCAGGGTCACGGACCGGGCCTAGCCACCGTGACAACCCCAGAGCAGAGACTCAGAGGCCCGGTACCGGGTACCCCTTGGCCCTGCGGCAGTGGGGGCGCTGCAATTTTGGCGTCACGAACAGGATCTACTTAAGCCTGAAGAATCGGGTCATGTGTGCCTTGGAACTGTGATTTATTATACTTGGACTGTGACTTATTGCAAAGACTGTGCCACGCCACTTGCCGCCAAAATCCACCATTACAGCGCTGAGGAGAGCGCAGGAGAAGAAGAGGGGCGTGGAGTGGGCGTAAACAAGCTGAAGAGCCGAAAGACAATGGCCGCCCAGTCTAAATATTTCTGCACTGTGAGGACGTGTCCGTCAGCAGCCGAGATCCGCCTCCTGATTCTCAATGGTGGGCGGAGACAGAGAAAATGAAACCGCCCACGAAGGAGAGAGCGGGAAAAGATCAGGAAGCGACACACGTGGAGGATGCCATGGCCAGCAGCTCGGAACCCGAATGTGGGGTTGAAACAGAAGTCTCCCCCAACTACCCGGACGAGCACCGCAGCCAATTCTCCACGGACAGCGCTGATCTCTTGCAGGCTGAGATGGGAGACTTGATCCACCAGCTCCTTCAGCTGAACGTGAAGGCCCAGGCTCCGCACCAGGTGGCGCCGGAAGGAAGATCTCTGGCATCGGATCCTGTACCGCTACCGGAGTCGCTGCTGAGACCCTCGCCGACACAGCCAGCGGAACCCGCCACGGAGGAGGAGCCTGCATCGGCTGGTGAGTCCGCCGACCCCGTCCCGCTGGCAGAGGGCTTGTTAGTGGGCCCCGTTGCAGCACCCCCTCTCCCTGGGACCCATAGACTCCAGTGTCCGTTACCATGGGAGGAGGCAACGAGTATGGAGCACCTCCTGAAAGCCCCGATTCTGCCAACTACCCTGCTGTGTGAAGCCCATGCAGAGCGCACAGTATGCCGCTGGGTGAACCCAGGATCCAACCTTATGGGGTTCCCCGGGGTGAAGACACAGGAAGGGGAGATGGTGCAGGCCCTGAGCTGGGAGGAATACCAGGCCCAGCTGGAACAGCAGTGGGAGGAAAAGGAAAAGGAGTACCAGGCTGGGCTGGAGGCCCACCATCAAAAAGACCTGGCGGTCAAGGACCGGGCCCGCAAGGACCCGGCCGCTCACCAGGCCCCGCGCAGGCAGGGCACCATCACCACCTTCAAGCTCCGCGGAGGCTGGGGCTTCATTAAAGAGCCAGGCCTGTATGCGGAGGTGTTTGTCAATCGAAGGGATGTGGAGTCTCATCTCAGAGAGGGCCACCCAGACCGGGATCTCTACCCGGGGGACGAAGTCAGTTACACCAGGCACTTTGGGGAAAAGGGGTGGTTTGCCCTGAATGTCCGCAAGAGGCAGAACCCTGTGATACCCCCGATTAAGGTGCCAGTGAAGCTGACCCCTGTAGCGAAGGTGCCCCCTTGTGGTCAGCCCATGATCGTTACCAGGACCACCGAGGTCACCCCAACGTGCACTATGGTCAAGACCACGACATGCAGCATCGTCACCTCAACTACCTTCGTGGCCAAGGAGGCACCTCTTCCGGTGGGTGGTGCTCATGCTGCTCCAGAACTGAAGACAGTGGGTACGCAGACCCCCAGATGGGACAACACATCCCCTTATGCAGTACCAGGCGGTGCGCAATACCATAAGGGGTTGCCTCCGCCGGTGCTGCCTCCTGAGTCGTTCAAGTAGCTATCCTGCACAGCCACAATTTAAGTAAGCAAGAATGCTTTATTGAATGTACATAGTTAATTGTTTTCACTGTTTTGCTGCTAAAACCCGTCCAGGGTTAACTCTTAAAGGGATCCCTTTGTTGACCCGGGATCCCTATTGTTTCTTGTTTGTTTTCTACTTTTGCACAGTTATCAAAGGACTGCCGAATCATGGACGGTGAATGATTCAAAAACTGATGTTGTAAATAGTTTGCACCTTCTTAAAGGTGCTCTCTACTGGTTTTACATGAAGAAAGGACTCTTTGCGAAGATACTGTTTTTGAAAACATTACCGGAGTCCTTGCCGCGTACGGACTTGCAGCTTGAGAAGTTGCACTACCTCATAGAGACTTGGTCCCCTCTTAAAGGGGATGTTCATTGGTAGTACTTAGAGAATGATCATGCTCTAAAAGAAAAAGTAATAATGCTGATATGTGAAAGTTAAATGTAGCCAACTAGTTGATTGTAAGAAATGTTTAATGATGTTGATAGAAGAACGAGGACAGGAAGTGAACCCGTACGGGGTTAGTTAGCGAGTCCTCCTAGGAGCCATACAGAGATGGCTCAGTGATCTTGAACTGAAAGAAAAATGATATGTTCTATACTGTGTATAGTAGTGGAAGGACAGTAGGCCCGGGCGGAAAGGGGCGGTCCTGTACAGAAAGGAGAGGCAGTAGGTCTGGAGCAGTTAGGACAGGCGGTCCTGCAGACGTAAAGTAGGAGAATGCAAAAACGTTGAGTAGCCTTATAATGTCTTATAAGAAGGTCTTTAGTGGATTTAGCGAGTACGTCCTTAAAGGCAATGTTAAATTATTGTTCACAAGTTTTGCACTTAGTAGAATACCCAGTTGGGTAAAAGAAGTTATTTATAGGATGTTATTTAAAGTATTTAACCATGTTTGTAACGTTCAAGTGTCCTCACCTCCCATAAAGGGAAGCTCTGTTAAAAAGTTTACTTGTACTTGCATTTTCAAAATTGTATGTCTTTTTGCTGACATGTATTGTTGTTTTCTTCCCAGTCCAGGAGTACTGGATTTAACCGGGGGGGAGTGCAGCGCCCCAGAGTCCTGGTCATTGCAGTACTGTTGCTCCGCCGCTAAGGGGGGCTATGGTACGTCTGATGGCACTGAAGGAGTTCATCTGACCAGGTATCACAGACACCAATACATTTCACAGTCTGGCCTCCAGGGGGAGCTAAGGGTTCTATTTATTAGGCCACTCCTCACAATCTGGTAAAACTGGGGGTTAGGCAGGAAGTTAGGAGAGAAAGCTGACTGGGTTGGAACCAGGCAACACCTTGTGGCAGAGGGTGTTGTAGGGGAAGATTCGGAGGGGTCCCTGTCAGGGGTGGGATCCTGACAGAGGCCTAGCAACCAGAGAGAACATTACGGGACCGCGCCTGCACGATATAGCGGCGGTACCCCAAGAAAGGACAAGAAGCGAGGTTTATTGTGCTGAGTGAGAAACGAGATCAACGCAACAAGGAAGAATACCAGTAGGAGTCGTGCTGTAAAACAAGGCAACATCCTATTGAGGCGCATAACCGGTGGCCGGAACGCCGAGGAAGTATAGAGCTCCAAGCCAAACTTCAAACCTATGGCAGGACAGTCAGTTACAGGCGGGCTGTCTCACCCAGACCCAGGAAGACACAAGGGGGTAACAACAGGAGTGGGGCGACGCTGGAGTCCCGGAAGAGCTCCGAGCCTCCCCGTCATACGGGTGCGTCCTAACCGTAAGATCAGGGGGACGTAGAGGGAGAACATCAGAATCGAGTTGTGAGGGAACACGAGAAACAGACACAACAGTTGTGGGTACTATCCCGTAAGCACAGCAGGGGAGGACCACAACACACAAGCGCAGGAAGGTAGGCACAGATTTCCACCTGCAAAGGGAACTCTGGAGGTGCCATCAGACCGGCCGGACTTGCGCGGCCCGGTTAACCGTATTCCGGATTGAGGACTCAGAAGCCTTCAGTAAAGAGGTAAAGAGACTGCAACCTGGTGTCCTCATTATTGACCGCGACCGACACTACACCGCACCATACCACCACCTTTCATTGTGCGCCCCTCAGCAGGGTCACGGACCGGGCCTAGCCACCGTGACAACCCCAGAGCAGAGACTCAGAGGCCCGGTACCGGGTACCCCTCGGCCCTGCGGCAGTGGGGGCGCTGCAGATGGCTCAGGTGATGGCCGGGTCCGGGGAAGGCCACTCGGCACCACTCAGGAACATGCAGCGTGGAGTGGCGCCGTAGCAAGCCCTAGCCGACAGGCCATCAGTAGAAAAAATTCCCTGGCCTGCCGATTATGATAGACTTTAGTGTTATGATCCGGTGACCCTGGAGCCGCATGAGACTATCTCTGGAGTAGGTGGTACCTGTACTGACCGCAATCCTAATACTGACACCGCAACTAGAAGTAGCCGTGGGATGTACCTAACAAGGCCTAGACACCTCGACACAGCCGGAGGACTAAATACCCCTAAAGATGGAAATGGGAAATCCTATCTTGCCTCAGAGCCCCAAAGGATAGGCAGCCCCCCACAAATATTGACTGTGAGTTTAAGAGGAAATACGTACACAGGCAGAAAAGACAGAGTTTAGCAAAAGAGGCACTTCTAGCTAAATAGAAAAGGATAGGACAGAGTTCTAAGCGGTCAGTATTAAAACTCTAGAAAAATCCACAGCAGAATATACTATATACTACATCTAACTAAAGACATAGGATGTATATCTGCATCTCCAGAGAAACCAGCATGACAGAAAAATCCAAACAAAGTCTAAGCTGGACAAAAACACAATAGATTGCACTGCACATAAAAGCACACTGCATGCGTGCTACAGAGAACAAAAACCAGACACTTATCTTAGCTGAAATGACAGCAGGGCAAGTGGAGCCAGACAGAGATGCAATCCCTCCAAGATACAATGGACAACTGGCAGGGATAGATGGATCCTACACACCTAAATACCTAATAGAGCTGCAATAAGCAGAAACACCTGCCCTGGCTTACAATCCAGAGACCACTGCACTACCACTAACAACCACCGGAGGGAGCCCAAGAGCAGAATTCACAACACTTTAGTGCAAGTTTCACAAGCAGCTACAACAAGAGTCTAACAATAGCTTTCCATGTATCTGTGACCCAGGATGACCACTGAAGACGGAATCATGAAACTCCTGCAATAGATGTAATCTTAGATAGACTGGCACAAATAATTTGCAACGTAGAGTATTGGAATGGGCCAACGGCTGAGCTTTACAAATCTCTGCATCCAACTCGGAGGATACCATTGACTCCACAATACCCTGAGAAAGAATGGAGGTTCTGGGGGAAAAACTGAATCAAGGCTGTGTAATAAAGCATCAGCCCTCACATTCATGGCCCCTGATTGAAAAATTTAATCTTGAAAAGAATAAGGACCTTCAGGCCTGTCTACGGGTTAACCGTTTAGCTGATTCAATATAGGCTAAATTTTTATGATCTGTCACTACCGTGACTTAATGAACTGACTCCTCCAAAAAGTCTCCATTCTTCAAAAGCTAATTTAACTGCGAGTAGCTTGTGATTCCCAACATCATAATTTCTCTCAGCAGATGAAAATTTCCTAGAGAAAAAAAAACATATGGTGGCAAGTTGGTCAGGGTTTTGAAACCTGGAGGTAATACAGCCCCTAATCTAATCTCTGAGGCATCCACCTCCATAATGAATGGTTCTTGGAGATCGGATTGGAATAAAACTGGAGTGGACATGAAACACTCTTTCAATTTATCAAATGCCCCAAGAGCATCCAGTTACCAACATTTAAGGTCTGCCCCCTTCCGTGTGAGATCTGTGAGAGGTTTAACAATCTGTGAAAAATCCTTAATAAATTTTCTGCAGTATTTGGCAAACCCTAAAAAACTTTTTAACACTTTAAGATTACAAGATTAAACCCAATCAATTATGGCCTGCACCTTTCTAGGATCCCTTGTAAAGACCTCAGCCCTGACAATGGAAACCCCCCCACAAGTGACCCCCTTTTTGGAAAGTAGACCCCCTAAGGAACTTATCTAGATGTGTGGTGAGCATTTTGAACCCCCAAGTGCTTCACAGATGTTTATATCGTAGAGACGAAAAAGAAATAAATCATATTTTTTCACAAAAAATCGTTTTGCCCCCAATTTTTTATTTTCACAAGGGTACCAGGAGAAATTGGACCCCAAAATTTGTTGTACAATTTGTCCCGAGTACGCCGATACCCTATTTGTGGGGGGTAAATCACTGTTTGGGTGCACAGCAGAGCTTGGAAGGGAAGGAGCACCATTTGACTTTTTCTTTTTAAAACGTTTTATTAGGATTTTAAATTTTTTAACTGGGTAGGGTAGACCAGGAGGGGGAGGAGGGGAAGGGGAGGGATATGAGATCAGGAAAAGAAACCCCTATGAAAATAGGGGAAAAGAGGCAGGTTTACATACATGTAGAAGTCATATTTTTATGGTACGTCCTGAAACAGAGTTCCTACATGTGTACATTAGCTTATGATGTAGATCAAAGTATTATTAAAAAAGCTTAAACAATGCAACTAAAATATAAGATTATGTGTTGTAGCTCAATGAAACCTGAAAGCTAGCCTAAAGTAGAGTTCTTATATGTATACATGAGCTTGTGATGTAGATAAATGTATTATGGAATTCAACAACGCTTCCCTCGTCAAGATAACTACTCAAATTGATATACAAGACTAAATTCTGTAGCACTCAGTAATACATGAAAACCTGCCCGGTCCGGGGTCACCTTGTGTGACCCAGAAACCGCTTGGAGGGCAATGTCCGGTTCAGTATCAGTAAGACAATCAAGTGGAAAATATACTTTTTTTCAGGTAGGGTATGATTCCGGTGTGGCCAGAGGGACGGCATCAGGTGGAGTTGTAGAAAACGATAATCCCACTCTTTTTAGGAGGGTCATTCCCTCCTCCGGACTTGAGAGGGTGTACGCCTTTGAAGCAAGTTTCACATGTAAGTTGGAAGACTTTGTCCACTGATAGCGAATTCCAGCGTGAGAGAGTCCCCGGGTGGTTTGGAAAAAAGATTTGCGTCTTTGTAGCGTTATTTTTGACAGGTCCTTAAAAAAAGATAGGTTACTGTATGGGGCTGGGAGAACTTTTGAGTATCTTGTCAACCCAAGAAGGTCGTTTTTAACCCCTGTGGGGAAGAAGGACACAATGATGTCGCAGGCAACATGTGAAGGGAGAGATGGAGGCCTTTGGATTCTGAAGACTTTCTCAATTAAATTTTCCCCTTCTCTTTTGGGTAACAGGTGGGAAATCATTTTAGAAATATACTCTTTTAGCTGTGTAGGTTGAATCGATTCAGGTATGCCTCTTAATTTAATGTTGTCTTTTCTTCTGAAGTCCTCATAGTTGGCCAGATATTCTCTGAAAGAGGTGATGTCTTTTTGGATCCCCTCCAGAGAGTCCAAGAATATGTGCGGATTGCTAGTCTGGGTAGGAAGCAAAGTACGATAATTTTGGACCAGAGGTTCCATCCTCCCTTGGTCCTGAAGCAGAGTACCGATGTCCCTATTAGGGCAAAATTTAGAGTCACCAGCAATAAAATGAGCTAAATCTTTAAAGAGCTGTTTAATAAATGATTCAGAGGCTCTTTCCGTGTTTGGTTGTTGCAAATGTCTATCATGAAACTTTCGGATGGGTAGTCATCGGAAGCTGGAATGTTATCTATTAAAGTAATCGGAAAATGGATCTCGGGTCTCTCATCCTGGTTCTTTTGACTTTGTTTTGTGGGCACATGGGACTCAAACTCCATAGGGCTCCCAGGAAGGGAATTCTGGGTAGAAGTTTCGTTAAAATCAGTGGAATTATGAAAGTCACTGCTCTCGCTATCAGAGTTGTCTGTCGTTTTGATATATTCTTCTGAGAGGGTATTTTCTGACCCCTCTGATAAGTTAGAGGAGTTATCTGAGTTATAGTTTATAGCCTCCTGTTCCTTTTGGACTCTAATGAGAAGGGGGGTTAATTCTGTCACAAAATCTCTGACGTCTCTTTTAAATAGCAGGTTGAATTTTTCCATCATTATGTTTTGTTGTAACTTCAGGTGTGCCAGCAAATCGCCCTCTGGAGTGACTGAGGACTGGTCACCATCGTTCCAGGGTTCTGGCGATGACCCTTTAGTGGATGGATCTCTGCTTATTTGACCATTGTTAGGGATTTCATGGTTCATCCCTGTGAATTTTGAGGTACTGTGAGGTGAGATTAGAGAGGCACAGTTCCTCCAGTTCGGAGGAGAGTGTATGGAGCTATGTGGCAGTGGCGATATCGTTGGCGCTATTCCAGCGCTCCTTATTGACCCGCCTACCTCCTCCTTCCACTCCTCAGGCTCCCCTCCCTCCCGATTGTCATTTCTGCATGATTGTCCCTTATTTTTCCACTCCCCAATATGCTCCTCAGTAATAGCAGTGAAGTCGCATTGGTGATCAGGGGTGGCACAGTCATTAATATAGGGTGAAGGCTTTGTGGCGCTATATAAAGGTGGCGACTAGGGTTGAGCGACTTTCATTTTTTTAAGATCGAGTCTGGTTTTGTGAAACCCGATTTAGTCCAGAGTCGAGTCGAGTGAAGTCGGCCGATTATCGCTAAAAGTCGGGGATCGACCGAAACACGAAACCCAATGCAAGTCAATGGGGAAGCATAGCCGGCAGTGAGTGGAGGCCAGGAAAACACCTACAGTGCACATTTTACTGCCAAAAACATCCATTCTTGTTTTCTGAAGCGTGTCAATCTTAATTAACTTTATAATAATAGTTGGGCACTGGAAATTGGGGGTCATTTGGCAAAAGTTGTGGGGGTAGGGCTGGTTCAAGGTTTTAGTGGGCCCAGGAAACATGGACTACGTGTCATGGCGGTGGAGCAGGGAGAGGTAAGTATTTCAACGTTGCAAGTGCTGTGATCCTGAGCAAGCAGGGGGGGGGCACTCGTTCGCATTGGCACTGGCACAGGGCCCCTCAAAGTACAGCGATGTGTGTTTGCATGGCGGGGGCGCCTCCCACCAGCAGCGACACTTTTGCGTACTCTGAGGGGCCCTGTGCCAGTGACGTCGCCAACGAGTATGCCCCCCCCACCTGATGAAGGAACCTGCACTTTCATCTGCACCTTCCTCTTTGTCCCTGTGTAAGGTGGTATAACATGTGGGAAGGGGAACCTGACTTTCAGCAGGGTCAGATTCTGGCTGTGTAGAGTGCAAGGGGAATGTAGTGGTCTAGGTCAATGTACCAGCAGACTCATGTAGCAGTGGCTGGGCAGTGGACAGGATGAGGAGGAAACAGATATAGGGCCAAAGAATAAAGTAGGCTAAATGCAGTTCAAAATTGGTAACAGGACTAAACAGGTGGCATTGCTTTGTTGAGTGGAGTAGCAAACCCAGGAGCAGCAGACACTGTTTTAAGGGCCCAAACACACTAATAGGCCAAATGCAGTTTAATATCTGCTACTGTAGGCCAAAAGCCAGAAGGTAGAAGCTCAGCTTTATTCAGTTGAGGACAACACCAGGCAGGGGCAGACAGACACCGTTAGTAGGCCGGAACCACCAATTTTTTTTAAAAACAGCAGTTAATCAGAGCCGGAAGGTAGAAGCTCAGCTTTATTCAGTTGAGGACAACAGAAGGCAGGGGCAGACACCGTTAGTAGGCCGGAACCACCAATGTGTTTAAAAACTGCAGTTAATCAGAGCCGGAAGGTAGAAGCTCAGCTTTATTCAGTTGAGGACAACAGAAGGCAGGGGCAGACACCGTTAGTAGGCCGGAACCACCAATGTGTTTAAAAACTGCAGTTAATCAGAGCCGGAAGGTAGAAGCTCAGCTTTATTCAGTTGAGGACAACACCAGGGAGGGGCAGACACCGTTAGTAGGCCGGAACCACCAATGTGTTTAAAAACTGCAGTTAATCAGAGCCGGAAGGTAGAAGCTCAGCTTTATTCAGTTGAGGACAACACCAGGCAGGGGCAGACAGACACCGTTAGTAGGCCGGAACCACCAATTTTTTTAAAAAACAGCAGTTAATCAGAGCCGGAAGGTAGAAGCTCAGCTTTATTCAGTTGAGGACAACACCAGGCAGGGGCAGACAGACACCTTTAGTAGGCCGGAACAGCCAATTGCATTTTTAAAAATGGTAATTTGGAACAGAAGGTAGAAGCTCAGCTTTATTCAGTTGAGGACAACACCAGGCAGGGGCAGACATTCACCTTTAGTAGGCCGGAACAGCCAATTGCATTTTTAAAAATGGTAATTTGGAACAGAAGGTAGAAGCTCAGCTTTATTCAGTTGAGGACAACACCAGGCAGGGGCAGACATTCACCTTTAGTAGGCCGGAACAGCCAATTGCATTTTTAAAAATGGTAATTTGGAACAGAAGGTAGAAGCTCAGCTTTATTCAGTTGAGGACAACACCAGGCAGGGGCAGACAGACACCTTTAGTAGGCCGGAACAGCCAATTTTATAAAAAAAAAGCAGTTAATAAGAGGCAGAAGGTAGAAGCTCAGCTTTATTCAGTTGCAGCTTCTTGGCAATAATATAAAGAAGACGCGACAGGACAACACTCGGTGGATGCCATATCTGTGTTTTCAATGGAAAAAAACCTTTCAGTTAACTACTTGCAGGAGAAAGTTTTTGTAGCTGGTGGCCAATTTTTGTACTGTACCAGTTTTTTGTTGTATGTGTTTTTGTTTTTAATGTTAAAATGTCTGCATTTGATATCTCTCCAGTATTTTCTTTTTTATAAGCAAAATACTGCAGTTTTACATCGGTTACATGGATACACAGGCAGCTTGGTGGTGAGTGGAGGAGTATTTCAAGTAGGGACCGCAGACAGGCTATCAAAGGCCTAAAATAACAAACAATAGGCTCATGGCAGTTTTACAGCGGTTACATGGATACACGGGCAGGCAGCTGGTGATGAGTGGAGGAGTATTTAAAGTAGGGACCACAGACAGGCTATCAAAGGCCTAAAATAACAAACAATAGGCTCATGGCAGTTTTACAGCGGTTACATGGATACACGGGCAGGCAGCTGGTGATGAGTGGAGGAGTATTTCAAGTAGGGACCGCAGACAGGCTATCAAAGGCCTAAAATAACAAACAATAGGCTCATGGCAGTTTTACAGCAGTTACATGGATACACGGGCAGGCAGCTGGTGATGAGTGGAGGAGTATTTAAAGTAGGGACCGCAGACAGGCTATCAAAGGCCTAAAATAACAAACAATAGGCTCATGGCAGTTTTACAGCGGTTACCTGGATACACGGGCAGGCAGCTGGTGATGAGTGGAGGAGTATTTCAAGTAGGGACCGCAGACAGGCTATCAAAGGCCTAAAATAACAAACAATAGGCTCATGGCAGTTTTACAGCGGTTACATGGATACACGGGCAGGCAGCTGGTGATGAGTGGAGGAGTATTTAAAGTAGGGACCGCAGACAGGCTATCAAAGGCCTAAAATAACAAACAATAGGCTCATGGCAGTTTTACAGCGGTTACATGGATACACGGGCAGGCAGCTGGTGATGAGTGGAGGAGTATTTAAAGTAGGGACCGCAGACAGGCTATCAAAGGCCTAAAATAACAAACAATAGGCTCATGGCAGTTTTACAGCGGTTACATGGATACACGGGCAGGCAGCTTGGTGGTCAGTGGAGGAGTATTTAAAGTAGGGACCGCAGACAGGCTATCAAAGGCCTAAAATAACAAACAATAGGCTCATGGCAGTTTTACAGCAGTTACATGGATACACGGGCAGGCAGCTGGTGATGAGTGGAGGAGTATTTCAAGTAGGGACCGCAGACAGGCTATCAAAGGCCTAAAATAACAAACAATAGGCTCATGGCAGTTTTACAGCGGTTACATGGATACACGGGCAGGCAGCTGGTGGTGAGTGGAGGAGTATTTCAAGTAGGGACCGCAGACAGGCTATCAAAGGCCTAAAATAACAAACAATAGGCTCATGGCAGTTTTACAGCGGTTACATGGATACACGGGCAGGCAGCTGGTGGTGAGTGGAGGAGTATTTAAAGTAGGGACCGCAGACAGGCTATCAAAGGCCTAAAATAACAAACAATCGGCTCATGGCAGCTTTACAGCAGTTACATGGATACACAGGCAGCTTGGTGGTGAGTGGAGGAGTAGTGCAAGGAGTGTCTGTCCCAGTACTCCCAAAATATAAATAGATGTTAATGTCTCGCAAAACAACCAAAACAAAAAAAAAGGTGGCATACTTAGGTACAGGGGTGGGCTCATCTACTGAGTTTCTGACATAGTAATTTGGCAGTAACTATTTAATGGTGCCAATATAGGACACAGACACAGACTACTTTAAGTTGCATCATAGATGTCTACAAATTTGTATTGTCAGTGCCAGACATTGAATGATGTCAGCGAATAGACTAAAGATTGGTGGAGCTGTGCGACATAATTTTGCACGTGGTAGAGCACATTTTGAGCTGGGGTAGGGGGGAACTCTCTTGAGGCCGGCGGGACCGCCCCAGGGCCCCTCATGTTACAACGGTGTGTCTGACGTTGGGTGCGCACCACCACCGCCAGAGACACTACATTGTACTATGAGGGACCCAGTAGCAATGCCGTCAACCAAAAGCGAGCACACCCACCTCTTCAGACAAACAGCAGTCTCACGGGTGCTTGCGCCAAGTCGCGATACCACGGCCCCGTGTGGGAAGTTTTGCCATTTAGGGAGGTGTAAACATGTCGTATGCTGTACAATCAGCTGCAGCAAATTAGACATTAGAAAAGTAATTCACAGGCAAGAGCTTTTCATAGGAAAGCTAGGTGTCGGCCTGGCAAGGTGGGGCAAAAGATTTCGAAATCCAGTTGTGGTTCATTTTAATGAATGTTAGATCGTCAACATTTTGGGTAGCCAGACGAGTCCTTTTTTCGGTTAATATTGAACCTGCAGCACTGAATACTCTTTCTGATAGGACACTTGCTGCCGGGCAAGCAAGCTCCTGCAATGCATATTCTGCCAATTCAGGCCAGGTGTCTAATTTTGATGCCCAGTAATCAAATGGGAATGACGGTTGAGGGAGAACATCGATAAGGGATGAAAAATAGTTAGTAACCATACTGGACAAATGTTGTCTCCTGTCACTTTCAATTGATGCAGCAGTACCTGTCCTGTCTGCGGTCATAGCAAAATCACTCCACAACCTGGTCAGAAAACCCCTCTGTCCAACGCCACTTCTGATGTGTGCACCCCTAACACTCCTAGTCTGCTGCCCCCTGGAGCTCGTGTGAGAACGATCACGTGCGCTGTGTGCTGGGAATGCCTGAAGCAAACGGTCAACAAGAGTTGATTGTTTGGTTGCTAATATTAGTTCCAAGTTCTCATGTGGCATAATATTTTGCAATTTGCCTTTATAGCGTGGATCAAGGAGGCAGGCCAACCAGTAATCGTCATCGTTCATCATTTTCGTAATGCGTGTGTCCCTTTTTAGGATACGTAAGGCATAATCCGCCATGTGGGCCAAAGTTCCAGTTGTCAAATCTCCGGTTGTGATTGGTTGAGGGGCAGTTGCAGGCAAATCTACGTCACTTGTGTCCCTCAAAAAACCAGAACCCGGCCGTGACACGCAACCAATTTCCTGTGCCCCCGGGAAAGGTTCGGCATTAAAAATATACTCATCCCCATCATCCTCCTCGTCCTCCACCTCCTCTTCGCCCGCTACCTCGTCCTGTACACTGCCCTGATCAGACAATGGCTGACTGTCATCAAGGCTTTCCTCTTCCTCTGGTGCAGACGCCTGCTCCTTTATGTGCGTCAAACTTTGCATCAGCAGACGCATTAGGGGGATGCTCATGCTTATTACGGCGTTGTCTGCACTAACCAGCCGTGTGCATTCCTCAAAACACTGAAGGACTTGACACATGTCTTGTATCTTAGACCACTGCACACCTGACAACTCCATGTCTGCCATCCTACTGCCTGCCCGTGTATCCTCCCACAAATAAATAACAGCACGCCTCTGTTCGCACAGTCTCTGAAGCATGTGCAGTGTTGAGTTCCACCTTGTTGCAACGTCTATGATTAGGCGATGCTGGGGAAGGTTCAAAGACCGCTGATAGGTCTGCATACGGCTGGCGTGTACAGGCGAACGTCGGATATGTGAGCAAAGTGCACGCACTTTGAGGAGCAGGTCGGAGAACCCAGGATAAGTTTTCAAGAAGCACTGCACCACCAGGTTTAAGGTGTGAGCCAGGCAAGGAATGTGTTTCAGTTGGGAAAGGGAGATGGCAGCCATGAAATTCCTTCCGTTATCACTCACTACCTTGCCTGCCTCAAGATCTACTGTGCCCAGCCACGACTGCGTTTCTTGTTGCAAGAACTCGGACAGAACTTCCGCGGTGTGTCTGTTGTCGCCCAAACACTTCATAGCCAATACAGCCTGCTGACGCTTGGCAGTAGCTGGCCCATAATGGGACAACTGGTGTGCAACAGTGTCATCTGCCGATGGAGTGGTTGGCAGACTGCGTTCTGTGGAAGAGCTGTAGCTTCTGCAGGAGGACGAGGAGGAGGAGGGGGTGCGAACGCCTACAGCCAACTGTTTCCTAGACCGTGGGCTAGGCACAACTGTCCCTAAATTGATGTCGCCTGTGGACCCTGCATCCACCACATTCACCCAGTGTGCCGTGATGGACACATAACGTCCCTGGCCATGCCTACTGGTCCATGCATCTGTAGTCAGGTGCACCTTTGTACTCACAGATTGCCTGAGTGCATGGACGATGCACTGTTTAACATGCTGGTGCAGGGCTGGGATGGCTTTTCTGGAAAAAAAGTGTCGACTGGGTAGCTCGTATCGTGGTTCAGCGTACTCCATCAGGGCTTTGAAAGCTTCGCTTTCAACTAACCGGTAGGGCATCATCTCTAACGAGATTAGTCTAGCTATGTGGGCGTTAAAACCCTGTGTACGCGGATGCGAGGATAAGTACTTCCTTTTTCTAACCAGAGTCTCATGTAGGGTGAGCTGGACTGGAGAGCTGGAGATCGTGGAACTTTCGGGTGTGCCGGTGTACATGGCAGACTGAGAGACGGTTGGAGACGGTATTGTTTCCGCCGGTGCCCTAGATGCAATATTTCCTCCTACAAAACTGGTGGTTCCCTGACCCTGACTGCTTTTGGCTGGCAAAGAAACCTGCACAGATACTGCCGGTGGTGCGGAAAATGGTGGCCTTACAGTGACGGAAGGGATGTTGCGTTGCTGACTAGCTTCATTGGCCGAGGGTGCTACAACCTTAAGGGACGTTTGGTAGTTAGTCCAGGCTTGAAAATGCATGGTGGTTAAGTGTCTATGCATGCAACTAGTATTTAGACTTTTCAGATTCTGACCTCTGCTTAAGCTAGTTGAACATTTTTGACAGATGACTTTGCGCTGATCAGTTGGATGTTGTTTAAAAAACTGCCAGACTGCACTCTTCCTAGACTCGGATCCCTTTTCAGGGATTGCAGACTGAGCTTTAACCGGATGGCCACGCTGTGCTCCAACAGGTTTTGGCTTTGACACGCGTTTTGGGCCAGATACGGGCCCGGCAGATGGAACCTGTTGCGATGTTGATGCCTGCTGCGGCCCCTCCTCCACCTCCGCTTCTGAACTACTGCCGCCTGCACCCTGTTCCCCCAATGGCTGCCAATCGGGGTCAATAACTGGGTCATCTATTACCTCCTCTTCGAGCTCGTGTGCAACTTCGTCTGTGTCACTGTGTCGGTCGGTGGTATAGCGTTCGTGGCGGGGCAACATAGTCTCATCAGGGTCTGATTGTGGATCTGTACCCTGAGAGGGCAATGTGGTGGTCTGAGTCAAAGGAGCAGCATAGTACTCTGGCTGTGGCTGTGCATCAGTGCACTCCATGTCAGAATCTACTTGTAATGGGCATGGCCTGTTAAATGTTTCACTTTCTAAGCCAGGGACGGTATGTGTAAAGAGCTCCATGGAGTGACCCGTTGTGTCGCCTGCTGCATCCTTCTCTCTTGTTGTAGTTTTTGCTGAGGAGGACAAGGAAGCGACTTGTCCCTGACCGTGAACATCCACAAGCGACGCGCTGCTTTTACATTTAACAGTTTCGGAAGAGGAGGCAAAAGAGCTAGAGGCTGAGTCTGCAATGTAAGCCAAAACTTGCTGTTGCTGCTCCGCCTTTAAAAGCGGTTTTCCTACTCCCAGAAAAGAGAGCGTTCGAGGCCTTGTGTAGCCTGACGACGAAACTGGCTCCACAGCTCCAGACTTAGGTGGAATATTTTTATCCCCACGACCACCTGATGATCCACTACCACTACCATCATTACCAGCTGACAATGAACGCCCACGACGACCTCTTGCACCAGACTTCCTCATTGTTTTAAAATCTTAACCAAAGTAACTTTATTTGTTGCTGTCAAACAACTTACACGGTGAGCTATAACTTCAGTATGATTTCAATATCCCTTAACAGGTTGGTGAGACCACAAGGAAAATCAGGCACAATGTTACACACTCTGTTTTCTGTGGCACAAAATCACAGAGATGACACACACGCAGGACTGTCACTCAAGCACTAATGTCAATATTAATCTCCCACCTAATTTATGGTTTTTTTTTTTCAGGGAGACTTTAGAAACCAAATAATATTAAAAAAAAAAAAAAAAAAAAAAAAGGCTTTCTATGGCCCACAATTAGAGAGAGAGAGGTGGCACACCCAGGAGTCAAGACTGGCACACAAGCTGAAAGGGCAATATTACTCTCCCACTGTTTTTTTATGTTTTTTTTTTTTCAGGGAGACTTTAGAAACCAAATAATATTAAAAAACCCCCCCAAAAAAATAGGCTTTCTATGGCCCACTTAATGAGAGAGAGAGGTGGCACACCCAGGAATCAAGACTGGCACACAAGCTGAAAGGGCAATATTACTCTCCCACTGTTTTTTTATGTATTTTTTGTTTTTTAAGGGAGACTTTAGAAACCCAATAATATTAAAAAAAAAAAAAAAATAGGCTTTCTATGGCCCACTGAATGAGAGAGGTGGCACACCCAGGAGTCAAGACTGGCGCACAAGCTGAAAGGGCAATATTACTCTCCCACTGTTTTTTTATGTTTTTTTTTTTTTTCAGGGAGACTTTAGAAACCAAATAATATTAAAAAAACCCAAAAAAAAAAGGCTTTCTATGGCCCACAATTAGAGAGAGAGAGGTGGCACACCCAGGAGTCAAGACTGGCGCACAAGCTGAAAGGGCAATATTACTCTCCCACTGTTTTTTTAATTTTTTTTTCTTTTATTTTCAGGGAGACTTTAGAAACCAAATAATATTAAAAAAAAAACCAAAAAAAAGGCTTTCTATGGCCCACAATTAGAGAGAGAGAGGTGGCACACCCAGGAGTCAAGACTGGCGCACAAGCTGAAAGGGCAATATTACTCTCCCACTGTTTTTTTATGTTTTTTTTTTTTTCAGGGAGACTTTAGAAACCAAATAATATTAAAAAAACCCAAAAAAAAAGGCTTTCTATGGCCCACAATTAGAGAGAGAGAGGTGGCACACCCAGGAGTCAAGACTGGCACACAAGCTGAAAGGGCAATATTACTCTCCCACTGTTTTTTTAAGTTTTTTTTCTTTTATTTTCAGGGAGACTTTAGAAACCAAATAATATTAAAAAAAAAAACCAAAAAAAAGGCTTTCTATGGCCCACAATTAGAGAGAGAGAGGTGGCACACCCAGGAGTCAAGACTGGCGCACAAGCTGAAAGGGCAATATTACTCTCCCACTGTTTTTTTATGGGTTTTTTTTTTTCAGGGAGACTTTAGAAACCAAATAATATTAAAAAAAAACCCCAAAAAAATAGGCTTTCTATGGCCCACTGAATGAGAGAGAGAGGTGGCACACCCAGGAGTCAAGACTGGCACACAAGCTGAAAGGGCAATATTACTCTCCCACTGTTTTTTTATGTTTTTTTTTTTTTCAGGGAGACTTTAGAAACCAAATAATATTAAAAAAAAACCAAAAAAAAGGCTTTCTATGGCCCACAATTAGAGAGAGAGAGGTGGCACACCCAGGAGTCAAGACTGGCGCACAAGCTGAAAGGGCAATATTACTCTCCCACTGTTTTTTTATGGTTTTTTTTTTTTCAGGGAGACTTTAGAAACCAAATAATATTAAAAAACCCCCCCAAAAAAATAGGCTTTCTATGGCCCACTGAATGAGAGAGAGAGGTGGCACACCCAGGAGTCAAGACTGGCACACAAGCTGAAAGGGCAATATTACTCTCCCACTGTTTTTTTATGTTTTTTTTTTTTTCAGGGAGACTTTAGAAACCAAATAATATTAAAAAACCCAAAAAAATAAATAGCCTTTCTATGGCCCACTGAATGAGAGAGAGGTGGCACACCCAGGAGTCAAGACTGGCACACAAGCTGAAAGGGCAATATTACTCTCCCACTGTTTTTTTATGTTTTTTTTTTTTCAGGGAGACTTTAGAAACCAAATAATATTAAAAAAAAACCAAAAAAAAGGCTTTCTATGGCCCACAATTAGAGAGAGAGAGGTGGCACACCCAGGAGTCAAGACTGGCGCACAAGCTGAAAGGGCAATATTACTCTCCCACTGTTTTTTTATGGTTTTTTTTTTTTCAGGGAGACTTTAGAAACCAAATAATATTAAAAAACCCCCCCAAAAAAATAGGCTTTCTATGGCCCACTGAATGAGAGAGAGAGGTGGCACACCCAGGAGTCAAGACTGGCACACAAGCTGAAAGGGCAATATTACTCTCCCACTGTTTTTTTATGTTTTTTTTTTTTCAGGGAGACTTTAGAAACCAAATAATATTAAAAAACCCAAAAAAATAAATAGCCTTTCTATGGCCCACTGAATGAGAGAGAGGTGGCACACCCAGGAGTCAAGACTGGCACACAAGCTGAAAGGGCAATATTACTCTCCCACTGTTTTTTTATGTTTTTTTTTTTTCAGGGAGACTTTAGAAACCAAATAATATTTAAAAAAATAAATAAATAGGCTTTCTATGGCCC
Organism: Ranitomeya variabilis; assembly: GCF_051348905.1. Taxonomy (NCBI): domain Eukaryota; kingdom Metazoa; phylum Chordata; class Amphibia; order Anura; family Dendrobatidae; genus Ranitomeya; species Ranitomeya variabilis. The sequence continues at coordinate 745,419,872 of NC_135235.1, read as the reverse complement.
ACTGAATGAGAGAGGTGGCACACCCAGGAGTCAAGACTGGCACACAAGCTGAAAGGGCAATATTACTCTCCCACTGTTTTTTTATGTTTTTTTTTTTTTTTTCAGGGAGACTTTAGAAACCAAATAATATTAAAAAAAACAAAAAAAAAGGCTTTCTATGGCCCACAATTAGAGAGAGAGAGGTGGCACACCCAGGAGTCAAGACTGGCGCACAAGCTGAAAGGGCAATATTACTCTCCCACTGTTTTTTTAAGTTTTTTTTCTTTTATTTTCAGGGAGACTTTAGAAACCAAATAATATTAAAAAAACCAAAAAAATAAATAGCCTTTCTATGGCCCACTGAATGAGAGAGAGGTGGCACACCCAGGAGTCAAGACTGGCACACAAGCTGAAAGGGCAATATTACTCTCCCACTGTTTTTTTATTTTTATTTTTTTTTTCAGGGAGACTTTAGAAACCAAATAATAAGAAAAAAAAATAAATAAATAAATAGGCTTTCTATAGCCCACTGAATGAGAGATAGCACACACAGCAGTGGCACACAAGCCCTGACTGAGGCCAATATTTTTCTACCACTGATTGATGTAGTGTTTTTGTGTTGAGGTAGAATTTAGAACACAAATCACGGAAAAAATAAATAGGCTTTCTATGGCCCACTCAGTGAGAGATGGCACACACAGGGATGGCACTGTAGCAGAAATGCCAATCTTAATCTCCCACAAAAAAAAAAAAAACAGGGACTGTCCTACAATTACTATCTCCCTGCAGTAATCTAAGCCAGGTATGGCAGGCAGCAATAGGAGTGGACTGATGCACAAATTAAATAAAAAGTGTGGACAAACAAAAAAGATAGCTGTGCAGAAAGGAACAAGAGGATATGTGCTTTGAAAAAAGCAGTTGGTTTGCACAGTGGCGTACACACAGCAATACTGCTATCAGGGAGCCTTCTAGGGCAGCCCAATGAGCTACAGCGCTGAGGAAAAAAAAAAAAAAAATAGCTTCCACTGTTCCTGCACACCGAAGGTGGTGTTGGACAGTGGAAATCGCTACAGCACAAGCGGTTTGGTGGTTAGTGGACCCTGCCTAACGCTATCCCTGCTTCTGACGAAGCGGCAGCAACCTCTCCCTAAGCTCAGATCAGCAGCAGTAAGATGGCGGTCGGCGGGAACGCCCCTTTATAGCCCCTGTGACGCCGCAGACAGCAAGCCAATCACTGCAATGCCCTTCTCTAAGATGGTGGGGACCAGGATCTATGTCATCACGCTGCCCACACTCTGCGTTCACCTTCATTGGCTGAGAAATGGCGCTTTTCGCGTCATTGAAACGCGACTTTGGCGCGAAAGTCGCGTACCGCATGGCCGACAAGCACAGGGGTCGGATCGGGTTTCATGAGACGCCGACTTAGCCAAAAGTCGGCGACTTTTGAAAATGATCGACCCGTTTCGCTCAACCCTAGTGGCGACGTTCCACTCACCGCTTTATCATTTTCCTGATGAGCTTGCAGCGGCGGGACTCCCTCCTCCCTCGCCGCAGCTGTTCCCTTCTCCAGCGCTTCACATGCAGTCCTCAACAAAAGCTCCTGGGTGCTCGATGCGTCTGTTACCAGCCCCCTCAGTACCTGTCGGCGGCTGGTGTCTTCATGGTGTCTTGGATGTTGCGGTGTAACACGCCTGTCATTTGCCCTCCAGCCCTGCTGTGAGGGCGCCGCTTGACTTCCGGCTCTGCTGTGCTGCTTCGCGGCTTTTATGTTCACCGCTACTTGTTGTGCTTTGCCGGTCGGTGCTTGCTCTCGTCCGGCGTGCAGCTCCCCAGGTCGATCCTGTTGCAGCAGTGGGACCTTTCTCTCCGGCGCCGCTGTATCCTGTTGTTCCGCTTCGGCCGCCGACCGCAGCCTCGGCACAAACTCAGGAGCGCTGTGCCTCAGCTGCGACGTCGCGGGCGCCATCTTGTTTCCCGGTCTTCTCCCGACACGCTGGGTCTCCGCTTCGTCTCGGCCTCTGTCCTTCACGCTGCGGGGCTGATCCGGAGCTTTGGCAGCTGTGGGTATCCTGCCAGTCAGGGGCTTTTTGTGCGGTGGTGCTTCTTGCTTCTCTGGCTTGTGCTGGGTGTGGGGAGGACATGGCTTAGTCTTTGCATACCCAGACTGAGTCCTTCCATGGGTCCCCAGGCGTCCGTTCCTCTGGCCCCAAACCGGGACGTTCTTAGTAGGAATTGGTCCCTTCCTAGCTTGGCTGGCTCCTGGCATGTTATAAATGCTTTAGGAGTCTAAAAATCCAATTTTAAGTATGCTTTTAAAGCTTTTTAAGGGGAATTAGCAGGAGCTCGTGTGGAACACGTCTGCTCCCTTCCCCTGGCAAACCACGCCCCCCCACCATTTGACTTTTTCATCTCAGAATTGGCTGGAACTGAGATTGGTCACCATGTCACGTTTGGAGTGTACACCGCATTGGGACACATGACATCTTTAAATCAAGCCTCCTGATGAGCCTAATGGGGCGAAACACATTGAGGCGTTAAAAATCTACTTGGCAAATGATGGGTGAAAGGAGATGAGTATTCACATTTAACTGATGTGTTTATGAAATACCTCTTGGTTCTTTATCTGATATGTGAACCCTGTTTATTTCTAGGACATTGAAACTGGGGTGGCCGGAGCAATCTATGCAGCTAAGGGGCATATGAATCTAATTGCCCTTGCACTCTGTTTAGGATACCAATAATTGTCTCTTAGGATGTCTCAGATAAAAGGAGATAAGATGGTTGGAATATTTTAACCTTTTTGCTAGTTAACCTGGTGTTTATGGAATTAATTTACTTACATTAGGTGCTGTGTATACAAAAGGTTATTTGTGTATTGACTCCGTCACCAGAGTGCCATGAATATGCCTTATGTGTTCTACATATATTATTGTTTTTAATGTGTTGGGGCCTAGGGTTCCTTTAGCACAGGAAACATCTTTGTTTATTGCTAGTGGTACCTTGAGATTGTGGGTAGGGGGATTCACTAGTGGCAGTAGAGTGCAACAGGGTCCCTAGGGATAGCCATCGTGGAGCGGGGGCGCTGCAACACTCCCTCTAGGGTGCCAACCTCCGCAGTTAGGCAGGTGTGAGTTCAGTGAACGCGCCAGGGACACCTAGTACACCCCATTTTTAATAAGTTTTGTGTACGAGCACGATTTTTGCGTTTATATTTAGTCAATTTTGTGGTGTGAACCAATTGTGGGTTCTGTTTATCAATAAAGATTTGTTTAAATAGGGATTATTATGAAAATGATTTGAGACCCTGATTATACATATATTAACCCCAACCCTAACCCCAACACACCCCTAACCCTAATCCCAACATTAACCCTGATCCCAAACCTAACCCTAATCCCAACCCTAACCCTAACTTTTGCCCCAACCCTAACCCTAACTCTAGCCCTAACCCTAGCAATAATGGGAAAATGGAAATAAATACATTTTTTTATTTTATTATTTTTCCCTAAGGGGGTGATAAAGGGGTTTTGATTTACTATTTATAGTGGGTTTTTATATCGGATTTTTATGTTTGACAGCTGTCACACACTAAAAGATGCTTTTTATTGTAAAAAAATAGTTTTTGAATCAACAAATATTGAGAGCTATTTTTCCATATTTTGTCCCACAGAGTCATGTGGGGTCTTGTTTTTTGCGGGACGAGTTGACGTTTTTATTGGTGCCATTTTCGGGCACATTACATTTTGTGATCACTTTTTATTACAATTTTTGGGAGGCAGAATGAACAAAAACCAGCAATTCATGAATTTCTTTTGGGTGGGTGCGTTTATGCCGTTCCACATAAAATTGATAAAGCAGTTTTATTCTTCGGGTCAGTACGATTACAGCGATACCTCATTTATGTAATTTTTTAATGTTTTGCCGCTTTTATACAATAAAAACTTTTTTATGGTCTATTGAACCACTTCACCCCGAAGCCTGTTTTCACCTTCCTGACCAGGCCAATTTTTACAATTCTGACCACTGTCACTGATTCTGAGAATGTTTTCTCGTGAGTCGTGACATATTGTACTTCCTGATAGTGGTAAAAAATGTTTGACACGACTTACATTTATTTGTAAAAATATTGGAAGTTTGGCAAAAATTTGAAAAATGTTTCAATTTTCAAACTTTAACTTTTTATGACCTTAACCCCTTAATCCCATATGACGTACTATCCCGTCAAGGTGACCTGGGACTTAATTCCCAGTGACGGGATAGTACGTCATGGGCAATCAGCCGTGCTCACGGGGGGAGTGTGGCCGATCACCGCTGGGTTCAGCTGATTATTACTGCTAACATCTGGCACCATGTGCCAGGAGTGGTCACGGACCGCTCCTGGCACATTAACCCCCGGAACACTGCGATCAAACATGGTGGCAGCGTTCCGGCGGCACAGGGAAGCATCGCATAGGGATGGGGCTCCCTGCGTGCTTCCTTGAGACCCTCGGAGCAGCGCGATGTGATTGCGTTGCTCCGAGAGTCTCCTACCTCCTCCTCCCTGCAGGCCCTTAAAGAGTTATATCACACAAAATAGTTAATAAGTAACATTTCCCACATGTTTACTTTACATCAGCACAATTTTTGAGGCATAATTTTTTTGTTCAGAAGTTATAAGGGTTAAAAGTTGACGAGTGATTTCTCATTTTTCCATCAAAATTTACACGATAGAAAATACTCAAAAGTGACACCATGCTAAAAACTGCACAACTAAAGGTGTTCAAAATGACATAAGAGAAGTTTATTAGCCCTTCTGGTTCTTCATATTCATTTTTTCCATCCACATTCCAATAATTACTATTTATCTTTTTTTCACAAAATTTTTTCCTTAGATCCAATTTTGATATATTTTCACAAAGGTAACAAGAAAAAATGGTCCCCAAAATTTGTTGATAATTTTTTCCTGAGTATGCAGATACTCCATAAATGGAGGGAAACTACTGTTTGGTTGCATGGCAGGCCTCAGAAAAGATGGAGTGATGTTTTGGAGCTTACATTTTGATGGAATGTTGTGCAGGCATCATGTTGCGTTTGGAGAGTCCCTGATGTGCCTAAGCAGTGGAAACCCGACACTTGACCCCATTTTGGAAACTAGACCCCTCAAGGAAATTATGTAGATGTGTATTGAGCACCTTGAATCCACAGGTGCTTCACAGGAATTAATAACGCTGAACCATGAAAAAAGAAAAATCCAATTTTTCCCCCACAAATGTTCTTTTAGCCCCATTTTTTTTATTTTCACAAGGTTAACAGGGGAAAATAAATAGCAAAATCTGTTGTGCAATTGCTCCTGAGTACACTAATACCCCATATCTAGCACAAATGAGGAAGTTGGGGGTGGCGGTGGCATGGGGGGTGGGGTTAGAACAGTTAGTAATTTAAGAAAGAATAGAGGTACAGAGAGTAACATCAAGTGCATGTATACTAATGCCAGAAGCCTCGCCAACAAAATGGATGAATTAGAACTAATGTTGTTGGAGCATAATTATGACATGGTGGGGATATCTGAAACATGGCTGGATGAGAGCCATGACTGGGCTGTTAACTTGCAGGGCTATAGCCTGTTCAGAAATGACCGTACAGATAAGCGAGGGGGAGGGGTGTGTCTATATGTAAAATCTTCCTTAAAACCCATCCTGCGTGATAATATAGGTGAATTTAATGAAAATGTAAAGTCTCTGTGGGTGGAGATAAGGGGAGGGGGAAAAAATAATAAATTACTGATAGGGGTTTGTTATAAATCTCCAAAACTAATGGAAGCAATGGAGAATATCCTCGTAAAGCAAATAGATGAAGCTGCGACTCAAGGAGAAGTCATTATTATGGGGGACTTCAACTACCCTGAAATAGATTGGGGAACAGAAACCTGCAGTTCCAGCAAAGGTAATCGGTTTTTGACAACTATGAGAGACAATTACCTTTCACAACTGGTTCAGGACCCAACAAGGAGGGGGGCACTGCTAGACCTAATATTAACCAACAGGCCAGACCGCATATCAAATATAAGGGTTGGGGGTCACTTGGGGAATAGTGATCACAAAATAATAAGTTTTCATGTAACCTTTAATAAGATGGGTAGTAGGGGGGTGACAAGGACACTAAACTTCAGGAGGGCAAATTTCCAACGGATGAGAGAGGATCTTGGTGCAATTAACTGGGACGATATCCTGAGACACAAAAATACACAAAGAAAATGGGAGACGTTTATTAGCATCCTGGATAGGACCTGTGCACAGTATATACCGTATGGGAATAAACATACTAGAAATAGGAGGAAACCAATATGGCTAAATAGAGCTGTAAGGGGCGCAATAAGGGACAAAAAGAAAGCATTTAGAGAATTAAAGGAAGTAGGTAGTGAGGAGGCATTAAATAAATACAGAAAATTAAATAAATTCTGTAAAAAGCAAATCAAGGCAGCAAAGATTGAGACAGAGAGACTCATTGCCAGAGAGAGTAAAAATAATCCCAAAATATTCTTTAACTATATAAATAGTAAGAAACTAAAAAATGACAGTGTTGGCCCCCTTAAAAATAGTCTGGGTGAAATGGTGGATGAGGATGAGGAAAAAGCCAATATGCTAAATCACTTTTTTTCATCAGTATTTACAAAAGAAAATCCCATGGCAGACAAAATGACTAGTGATAAAAATTCCCAATTAAATGTTACCTGCTTAACCCAGCAGGAAGTACAGCGGCGTCTAAAAATAACTAAAATTGACAAATCTCCGGGCCCGGATGGGATACACCCCCGAGTACTGCAGGAATTAAGTACAGTCATTGATAGACCATTATTTTTAATCTTTAAAGACTCCATAATAACAGGGTCTGTACCACAGGACTGGCGTATAGCAAATGTGGTGCCAATATTCAAAAAAGGGGCAAAAACTGAACTCGGTAATTATAGGCCAGTAAGCTTAACCTCTACTGTGGGTAAAATCCTGGAGGGCATTCTAAGGGATGCTATGCTGGAGTATCTGAAGAGGAATAACCTCATGACCCAGTATCAGCATGGGTTTACTAGGGACCGGTCATGTCAGACTAATTTGATCAGCTTCTATGAAGAGGTAAGTTCCGGACTGGACCAAGGGAACCCAGTGGACGTAGTATATATGAACTTTTCCAAAGCTTTTGATACGGTGCCACACAAAAGGTTGTTACATAAAATGAGAGTAATGGGGATAGGGGAAAATATGTGTAAGTGGGTTGAGAGCTGGCTCAGGGATAGGAAACAAAGGGTGGTTATTAATGGAGCACACTCGGACTGGGTCACGGTTAGCAGTGGGGTACCACAGGGGTCAGTATTGGGCCCTCTTCTTTTTAACATATTTATTAATGACCTTGTAGGGGGCATTCAGAGTAGAATTTCAATATTTGCAGATGACACTAAACTTTGCAGGGTAATCAATACAGGGGAGGACAATTTTATATTACAGGATGATTTATGTAAACTAGAAGCTTGGGCTGATAAATGGCAAATGAGCTTTAATGGGGATAAATGTAAGGTCATGCACTTGGGTAGAAGTAATAAGATGTATAACTATGTGCTTGATTCTAAAACTCTGGGCAAAACCGTCAATGAAAAAGACCTGGGTGTATGGGTGGATGACAAACTCATATTCAGTGGCCAGTGTCAGGCAGCTGCTACAAAGGCAAATAAAATAATGGGATGTATTAAAAGAGGCATAGATGCTCATGAGGAGAACATAATTTTACCTCTATACAAGTCACTAGTGCGACCACACTTAGAATACTGTGCACAGTTCTGGTCTCCGGTGTATAAGAAAGACATAGCTGAACTGGAGCGGGTGCAGAGAAGAGCGACCAAGGTTATTAGAGGACTGGGGGGTCTGCAATACCAAGATAGGTTATTACACTTGGGGCTATTTAGTTTGGAAAAACGAAGACTAAGGGGTGATCTTATTTTAATGTATAAATATATGAGGGGACAGTACAAAGACCTTTCTGATGATCTTTTTAATCATAGACCTGAGACAGGGACAAGGGGGCATCCTCTACGTCTGGAGGAAAGAAGGTTTAAGCATAATAACAGACGCGGATTCTTTACTGTAAGAGCAGTGAGACTATGGAACTCTCTGCCGTATGATGTTGTAATGAGTGATTCATTAATTAAATTTAAGAGGGGACTGGATACCTTTCTGGAAAAGTATAATGTTACAGGGTATATACACTAGATTCCTTGATAAGGCGTTGATCCAGGGAACTAGTCTGATTGCCGTATGTGGAGTCGGGAAGGAATTTTTTTCCCCATGGTGGAGTTACTCTTTGCCACATGGGTTTTTTTTGCCTTCCTCTGGATCAACATGTTAGGGCATGTTAGGTTAGGCTATGGGTTGAACTAGATGGACTTACAGTCTTCCTTCAACCTTAATAACTATGTAACTATATCTGTCCATAAACTACTTTTTAGGCACAAAGCTCAGAAGGGAAGAAGCGCCATTTTGGAGTTCACATTTTGCTGGACTGATTTGAGAGAGAATGTCACATTAGGAGAGCCCCTGAAGTGCCAGAGTACCAGAGCCCCCATAAGTGACCCCATTTTACAAGCTACACCTCTCAATGAATTAATTAATGGGTGCAGTGATCAAATGGACACCACAGGTGTGTCACAGAATTTTATACCATTAGGCAGTGAAGAAAAAATAATTACATTTTTACCACCAAAATTTTGATTTAGTATTGCTTAGCAATATGGCGAGACTCAGGAGGGATGAAGCGCTATTTTCCTAATGGAGTGCAGATTTTTCTAGAAGAGCAGAATCCCCTCAAGTAACTCTATTTTGGACATTAAACCCCTTTTGGAATTTATCTACAACTGCAGTGACTAGTGATGAGTGAGTATACTCGTTGCTCGGGTTTTCCCAAGCTCGCTCGGGGGGGGTCTCAGAGTATTTGTGACTGCTCGGAGATTTAGCTTTCCTTGCCGCATCTGCATGATTTGCGGCTACTAGACAGCTTGATTACATGTGGGGATTCCATAGCAACCAGGCAACCCCCACATGTACTCAGGCTGGCTAGTAGCTGTACATCATGCAGATGTGTCAACAAAAACATCTCCGAGCAGTCACAAATACTCAGAGACCACACGAGCGTGCTCGGGAAAACCTGAGCAACGAGTATACTCGCTCATCACTAGTAGGCTATGTGCACACGATGTGCGGATCCGCAGCAGATTTTTCTGCGCAGAAACACTGCAGTTCCGCACAGCGATTTACAGTACAATGTAAATCAATAGGGGAAAAAAGCTGTTCTAATGTTGCGGAAAAATCCGCACTGAATTCGCTGCTGATTGAAAAGAAGTGCATGTCACTTGTTTTGTGTGGAACTGCAGCGTTTCTGCACCCTTCCATTATAGAAATCCGCGGTGGTAAAAACCGCAGAAAATCCACACAAAATCCGCATTAATTTCGTATCAAAACCGCACAAAATCCATGGCAAATCCGCACCTGCGGTTTGTGCCAGGGGATGCGGATTTTGTGCAAAAAATTCTGCACCCCAATCCACAACTTTTGCACATAGCCGTAGTGATTGACTCCATGGGTATTTTCCAGAAACAAGCAGCAGTGGATGTTGCTCAGTGAAAATTGTAAACTGCCATTGTAGTACCCGTACATTGTAGTGCCCAGTACGTTGCATTCACCAGTATGTGGTAGTGCCCGGCTTATGCCTCTGTAGACACACAACTGCAAATTAGGCAGACTGTCATCACTACAGAAATGCCAAACATGTGGATGCTCTATGCTGTTTAGACACACTATGGTGATCAGAAGGGAGGGGGCATTTGGATTTTGGAGCACAGAATTTGTTGACTTTCTTTTGGGAGGTGAGGCGCCATAGTGCTTTCCCAGAGCCTTTGTGCTACCAGTAGCATGGAAGTCACTTATATTTCCATTGACAGGTGATGGACCTGAGTGGGGACTTGCTTTTTTTGTGGATTGAATTAAAGCTTTTGTAGGGCACATTTTCCATAACATTTGGGATCACATTTATCCAGTGCTCTACTCTGTGCACTTACATCGGGGTTTACATCTAAATCTCTGAGTGACCTGATTCAGATGAGACCCCCCAAGTTAGTCTCTATAATGCAGCAGCAGAGTTACTCTGGACTCCGTTTAGCGATGTCCTTTTCAGAGTTGCGCAAAACTGTGGTTGACAGCGCTTTTATGCACACCTAAAAAGACAGACAACGCCGGATCAAAGGAAGCCACAGGGAATTCACAGTGACTCCGTCTGCCTCATAATAAGAAATCTTCCACCAGAGATTTCATCTGAATCACATATTTCAGAGATTTACATGGAAACCTCGGTGTAAGTACTCAGCATAGAGCCCAAAATAAATCTGAGCCCGGCCTTACTGTGATCTTTTGAAGGCAGAATGAACATATCAAAAGCAGGTGAAGAATTGGTTTTATTTATTTTTTACGCTGTTCATTGTGTGGTATAAGTGATTAGGCAACTTTGTTCTGGTCAGTGCGATTACAGTAATACCAGATGTTGAGACACAGGGGTCAGCGGGTGCTCTAGTCTGCTAGCCGAAACTGCATGGACCAGGGATCATCCCACTGAATGCCCACTAACCTTTTACTATGGGCATAATACTACTCAGACAACACAGGTAAAACAGTGTAGCAATACTTTATTGAACCACAAAACAGGCAAATAACATATAGACAAGTCCCAGCAAAATACCCAAGATGTTCAAAAATTACAGTCTAACACTTCCGCTGACTCGCCGGGATAAGAGAAGCTGTGACTTCAGATCTTCCAGGGCCGACTACCCCACCTGTTGAATGCACATGAGGAGGTAATAACAAGCTTAGGAAGCTGACAGAACATTGAGGTACAAGGCGAGGTGACTAGAGGGTCACATCCTGGCTTCTCCGAATATCTTCATGGAGCCAGGTGACCGGTGGGTGCCAATCCTGGCCTTCCCAAACAGATCCATGGGGCTCTGGTGACCGGTGGGTACTAATCCTGACTACCACAAACATATCTATGGTACAGAGATGGTCAATGGAGCAGATATTTATTCTTTCAGCTGGGGCCGTGGTCCCCTAAGCTTGTAAAATGTCAAATCTGTTTCCCTCGTGATGGAGCCATGATCCGGCAGATATCCTGTAGAATGTTCCTAAATGTGGTTTTCTAAAGAGTCTCTGGTTCTTTGGATCTCTTGGTTCTCTGGATGTCTTGGCTGTCTGGATGTAAATTGTTAGAGACATATTCCACTTTTATAGCTCACAACTGTTGTCATTCAAGCCAGCATCCAGAGGTCAAGAGGAAGACGTGATGAGGTTAATTCGCATTTATTCAAAATGATCAAAAATCAACACTTAAGACTAATATGACAACAGTGTTTGGTTCTTGATCAACTGAAGAACAAACGCATAAATTCGAAACTCAACATATAGATAACAGTCTAATCCTCCTGGCTTACAGAAAATAGACATGTGGATAATTTAGATAAAATGCTGTGTTGTCACACCAGACTTATATATTTTTTATGTTTGTCTGCTGTCACACACTGAGAGATGATTTTTATTGCAAAAACTGCATCGTCATATTTTGAGAGCTATAATTTTTCCATGGTTTTGCTGACAGTCACGCGAGGGTTTGTTTCTTGCAAGACAAGTTGACGTTTACTGGTATAATTTTCGGACACATGACATTTTTTTTATCGCTTATTTTGATTTTTGGGAGAGAGAATGAACAAAAAAAAAGTAATTCATGTATTTTTGTTTTTTTATGCTGTTCCGCAAGTAGTAAAATTGATAAGGCAGTTTTATTCTTCGATCAGTATGATTACAGCAATACCTCATTTATACTCTTATGTTTTCGTGCTTTTTCACAACAAAAACTATTTTATTCAAAAAAGAATCGCTTTATTATGAGAGCTATA